>NC_079510.1:41603158-41737647 GCF_030052815.1 Hevea brasiliensis | reverse complement strand
AATATTCGAATTATTACAATCCTCCCTCCTTAAGAAAAATTCGTCTTCAAATTTTCAGATAAACCGAAGATAGATAAAATAATATTATTAGAACAAGTGCAAGCATTACTCCTCCAGCTATGCAGAGATGGTTAAAACACTTTGCTGGCAACTATCCCTATTGTAGCATGCTCGCTACCATCCTCCATCTGAAATAACTACTTTTGCACGTACCTTAATTGAGATCATTACTGATTTTGTTGGCCATTGAAGCTTTAGTAAGACTTTTTCTATACTAAAGCACCTGTTCTTCTTATTTCCATGATATTGTGAACTTCACGCTTACTGTATGCCACTAACCAGGTCCTTATACTAACTCCTTCCTATCTCATAAGTCATCTGCTATATAAACTTCCATCTGAGTGTTAAACATTTCTTACTCCATCTATCGACATCAACAATTGAATCGGTCTCTCCTCTGACATGACTAGAGTCTATGTATTCTTAAGCTATCCAGTCGACATGACTTATCATATCCTTGTCCTTCCTTGAAAACAGATGTCCTTGACTTCCATTTGAACTTCTTACTATCACATTGGTACTTAGATCGAGGTTCCACTACTCCCTTAACCTACCATTTTACCATAACTTGCCCTAGATATTCCTTAGTGTCCCTCTCATACCATTCCTCTTTGTCTTTCCTTGCCTTGTGCCTTTCCCTTGACTATATTCATCCCATTAGCATTAATGGTACCTCTTTTTTTTTTTCTTTTTAATCTTAACTTGATTGCTAACTCCGTTACTTCCAAAATTTTAACTCTGCAATTAGTTTCCACCAGGATATTCACCGTAGATGATTCTCCCTATACTTCCTTCCTAACATGACCATCAAAATATTATTATTCCCTACAATCCTTGAGCCTAAAAGTTCCAAATGAACTAACGAGGTAGTGGTAAATGCGTGTTCTGCCACAATTCCCAACTAGATACTTAGTTCATTCTCTTTGATATAGCCATATCTACTGCTTATATTTTTTTTTTTCAAACTTCAGCCTCAAATTCACCCATCAATAGCAATTTCATCCACTGAAATTCATCCACAAATAGTAATTCCTCCAGCTTGTAGTTCAGAAGGATTGCAAGCCCTGGTATCTGATTCGATTTAACTCCTGTCACTACTCTGATCGTCCTTTCATATTTAACATTAAGTATGCACTTACCTTCATTCTCATACCAGGAGATTGTGTATGAATTGGTGCCTACCAAACTCTTAAATAACTAGGTCTCCTTGACTTAGTCTCTGTTCCTTATATAATCCTCTAGAACCAAAAGCACGAGCTAAAATTGAAGAGAAAGAAAAATATCCTCTTACAGTCAACTATGCCCGATTGTCCATATAATAACGTTTAATCTGCGTTTCTTGGTCTTTCTCTTCAAATTTCATCATCTCCTAGCACAATTATGCTCTTTCTATAAGGTATCATCTGCATGAACCCTTTACAGTACCATTGTCCTTCCTGACATAATATTTTATAATTTATTAACTTTACTTATACTCGATCTATGATTCATACCTATCATCATTTATCTTGTGCCCTTGACTTTTATTGACTCTTGAAAGATTTCTCTTACTAATAGGTTTTTCCAGCACTAATTTCACCCTTACATATGGTCATTAATTTGATCCTTGAACTTTCTAGTGATTTATAACCACCTATATTTGTTGCTTTTTGTTCTACCCCTACTGTTGTTCTATCATTATTGCTTCATTACAAAGTGATTCTGTTGATCACAGTAAAGACGTTTGCCTGACATTCATAACGAACCTCCAACTACCTTCTCACTATCTCAAAAGTCTAACCTAAAGCCTATGTGTCATTATCTATTATTCTTTCTTCTCATCATATCTATTTGATCCATTAGATTGACTTTTATTTTGAACAATATGAAGTTAGAAAGCAACTCTGGAAATTACAATCATACATTTATTGTGTGATCTCTATTCTTATCCTTTAGCCTATATAATACCCTTACTACCTCGAGAACTGATTCTGCGGCAATTTTTTATTTTATTATTATTATTATTAGTAGTAGTATTTTCTAATAGTCAAAATAGTAATAGCGTGAATATAGACTATAGAACAATAGAAAAGAATATGAATTATACTAGAAGGATTAAATCTTTAGAAGTAAAAGAAGCACTTAAGAGAATGAAAGTGGGTAAAGCCTGTGAACCTGTAACACCCTCCCTATAGCAACTCCGTACATTCTACTGTTCTGGTGACTAGTGTTGGTCCGAACAGCTAGAACGTCCGGAAAAATATTAAAACTAAAGTGAGGAACCATAATTAACTCAAATATTAATAAGAAAAATTTAGAAAAAATTTTAGAAATAAAATACAACCAAGTTAAATGAGCCGGTGCCCTAGTGATGGGTAACCCAGTGAGAAGTTACGGTCCTCACAACTAGAAGCCCTAAACCCGGGAGAAAATTCATAAAATAATTTGTGAAACTCTAAAGAAGAGTCATTGAGGTTTCTATGGCATTAGAATGCCAAGAAAAGGCTTTGAAAATTTTTTCAATCGGTACAGAGGATTTTAGCTCAATAAGCCAAACAGAGGGTATTTTGGTTATTTCGTCTTCAAAGATGATTTTTGACCGACTTGTCCAGTTAAGTAAATAATTATTATGATC
This sequence comes from Hevea brasiliensis, assembly GCF_030052815.1. Lineage (NCBI taxonomy): Eukaryota > Viridiplantae > Streptophyta > Magnoliopsida > Malpighiales > Euphorbiaceae > Hevea > Hevea brasiliensis. Next base: position 41,734,973 of record NC_079510.1, on the reverse strand, counting down.
TAAAATATGAATAAATATTGTTAAAAATTGAATTGAAAATGAGTAGCAAAGAAAAGAAAAGAAAATGAATTAAAATTACAATTTTGACCTCATGCTTATGTCACTAAGCACTCTCACTCAATCACATTGTGACACATGTCCATAAACCACTTAAAATGAGTTAAATGGGCAGAAAATTGAAATGAAAAAATTGCACTCTTCTTCTTAATTTCCCGTCCACCATAGCTAAGAAGCTCTCTCTCCATTTTCTCTTTTGAAGCTTGATTTTCCTAAGCTTCCTCTCCACAAAACCCTAAACTCACTTCACTAAAAATCATTCCCACATTTTGGAGAAGCTAGTTGTAGCAAAAAGAAGAGAAAGGATTGAAGTTTTGTCACTTAGAAATTCTGCTCAAAGAGGTTAGTATCCAATCTCCTATCTCTTTTACTTAATTAATGTTTATTGGCATGAGATAAGTGGAAAAGTGTAAGAAAAATAAAATAAAACTTATGTATATTCATCCCTACAATTTGGGCAGCCTAGGGATGGTTTGGGTTTGATGAATTTACTTGAAGTAAAGTGTTTATGAGCTGCCCATAACATGAGATGAGTGATTGAACATATAAGAGTAAGTGAAATGCAAGTGTGATGCATGAACGAACCTCGAAAATGTGGACACTTGAACAACATTAGGGTTTGCTCATGTGATGGTTCATTAACCTTGTAATGGTCAATTAGTGACCATTTGAATGTGTATGATGAGGAAATGAAGTGAGTTAAGACTTGGCATTTGAGTGTGGGTGAGCTGCCTTGGCTGACCTGTAGGACTGAGCATGAGTCTAGCAGGTTTGGGCAGTTATAAATGGAGTTGTAGAGGTTCAATTGGTGCAAGGCCAATTGGACATGAAACTAGACACATAATGTCACAACTTTGGTATAGAAATCCGGCCTAGAAAATCAAACCAAGTTGACCTAAAAATTGTCCTAATCCGGCTGACTTGCATTCTGCCTGGGCAAATTGACCAAATGAACAGTGTCTATTCATTTGGTCATAACTCAGTGTAGAAAGGTCCAATTGACATGAAATTTTACTAGCAAAAAGATGAGATATAGACCTACAACTTCTATGAAGAAACCTAACCCAAATTTTGACCATAACATGTTCAAACAGTGGCCTACATTCACTGCACAAAACACTGTAGATTTGGTCAGTCCATAAAATCTGGAAAGTTTGCAATCCGGCCAGTTATGGTGTTTAGGCCATAACTTGAGCTACAAAACTCTAAATGGAGTGATTCGAAAAAAGAAATATAACTAGACACAATAAGGAATAACTTTCATGTTGACAACTTTGCCAAATTCCTACTATAAAACTGACCAATGGAACAGTAAATATAAGGCTTGAAATCTGAAAATTTTGAACAACTAGCACTAAGCTTAGAAATGGTATTGGCAACCAATACCAACAATTTTAGAATGCAAAATGTGGCATGTTGGGAATATTAAAACCAATGTACCTATTGCCTATGCAAAAGTTAACATTTTAGTTTACTAATAAAATGAATAGTAACACCTAAACTTAAATTTCAAGAATTGTACAATTTAAAAGTGTAACATGCCCTAGTACACCTAGCAAGATTGGTTTGGATAGGTTGGCATGCCAATAGGGTTCAGTTAGCAGCACTGCACATGGCATTATGCCATTCTGTGATTTTATGGCTTTTAGCCATTCTGACATTGTGATGATACTTGGCCTTGTGCCTAATATTTATTACAGCTCATTAGCTGTTCTGCTGCACACCGGGAGATATATATGTGACTGATGGTGTGACGGCCTGAGGTACTTGATACCCAGTGCCAATTTACCCGTTTATCTAGTCCAGTCATCCAGTATAGGTTACTTGGGCAACTAAAAATGGAAGTAGATAAATTTAATGAAATTATGAATATAACAAGTACATCAAGTTCCATCGGGTTTGCTACAGCCTATACGTATACCTGAATGGAAATGGGATCAGGTCACCATGGATTTTGTAAGTGGTCTACCTCTCACCTATAAGAAGCATGATGCAGTATAGGTGATAATAGATAGATTGACGAAGTCAGCACACTTTCTGCCAGTTAGGACTGACTACTCACTAGAGAAGTTAGCAGAATTGCATATCAGTGAGATAGTTAGACTACATGAAATTCCACTTTCCATTATATCTGATCGAGACCCAAGGTTTACATTGAGATTTTGGAAGAAGTTGCATGAATCCTTGAGTATACAACTCCACTTCAGCACAGCTTTCCATCCTCAGACGGATGGGCAATCAGAAAGAGTAATTCAGGTAAACAATTGAAACCAATTGAACTAATACAAATATTGAACTGAAATGATAATAATAACATGAAATATATGTCAGGTCCTTGAGGATATGCTGAGGAGTTGTGTCATTGAGTTTAAGGGAAGTTGGGATAGATACCTACCACTGGCAGAATTTGCATACAACAATAGCTACCATGCTAGTATCCAAATGGCCCTGTATGAAGCACTGTATGGGAGGAAATGTAGAACTCCAGTATGCTGGACTGAATTGGGCGAAGATAAACTGGTAGGGCCAGACCTGGTGAAACAGACTGAGGAGAAAGTAAAACTAATCAAAGCCAATGTGAAGGTTGCCTCAGACAGACAGAAGTCTTATACCGACCTGAAGAGGAAAGAAATAGAATATGCGGTTGGCGACAAAGTGTTCCTCAAGGTGTCACCATGGAAGAAGGTACTGAGGTTTGGAAGAAAATGTAAGTTAAGCCCTAGGTTCATTGGCCCATATAAAGTCATTGAACATGTGGGTCCAGTGGCCTATAGGCTAGCTTTACCACCAGAGCTGGACATAATCTACAATGTGTTCCACGTATCTATGCTAAAAAGATACCACTCAGATCCTTCATATGTCATCTCCATGGAAGAAATTGAAGTACAACCGGATTTGACATATGAAGAAGAACCCATACGGATCCTAACTCAGGAAGTGAAGGAGTTAAAGAATAAGCAGATTCCACTGGTGAAAGTACTTTAGAGGCACCACAACACCGAGGAGGCCACTTGGGAAAGTGAAAAGACGATGAGGCAACAGTTCTCTCAACTGTTTGTATAAGGTAAATTTCGAGGATGAAATTTAAATTAGAGGGGAAGAGTTGTAACACCCTCCCTGTAGCAACTCCATACATTCTACTGTTCCGATGATCAGTGTCGATCCGAACAGCTAGAACGTCCGAAAAAATATTTAAACTAAAGCGAGGAACCATAATTAACTCAAATATTAATAATAAAAATTTAGGAAAAATTTTAGAAATAAAATACAACCAAGTTAAATGAGCCGATGCCCTAGCGATGGGTAACCTAGTGGGAAGTTACGGTCCTCGCAACTAGAAGCCCTAAACCCTAGAGAAAATTCATAAAATAATTTTTGAGACTCCAAAGAAGAGTCATTGAGGTTTCTATGGCATTAGAATGCCAAGAAAAGGCTTAGAAAAAATTTTCAATCGGTACAGACGATTTTGGCTCAATAAGCCAAACGGAGGGCATTTTGATCATTTCGTCTTCAGAGATGATTTTTGACCGACTTGTCCAGTTAAGTAAATAATTATTATGAACTAAAATATGAATAAATATTATTAAAAGTTGAATTAAAAATGAGTAGCAAAGAAAAGAAAAGAAAATGAATTAAAATTATAATTTTGACCTCATGCTTATGTCACTAAGCGCTCTCACCCAATCACATTGTGACACATGTCCATAAACCACTTAAAATGAGTTAAATGGGCAGAAAATTGAAATGAAAAAATTGCACTCTTCTTCCTCATTTCTCGTCCACCATAGTCAAGAAACTCTCTCTCCATTTTCTCTTTTAAAGCTTAATTTTCCTAAGCTTCCTCTCTACAAAACCCTAAACTCACTTCACTAAAAATCATTCCCACATCTTGGAGAAGCTAGTTGTAGCAAAAAGAAGAGAAAAGATTGAAGTTTTGTTACCTAGAAATTCTGCTCAAAGAGGTTAGTGTCCAATCTCCTATCTCTTTTACTTAATTCATGTTTATTTGCATGTGATAAGTGGAAAAGTGTAAGAAAAATAAAATAAAACTTATGTATATTCATCCCTACAATTTGGGCAGCCTAGGGATGGTTAGGGTTTGATGAATTTACTTGAAGTAAAGTGTTTATGAGCTGCCCATAGCATGAGATGAGTGATTGAACATGTAAGAGTAAGTGAAATGCAAGTGTGATGCATGAATGAACCTTGAAAATGTGGACACTTGAACAACATTAGGGTTTGCTCATGTGATGGTTCATTAACTTTGTAATGGTCAATTAGTGACCATTTGAATGTGTATGATGAGGAAATAAAGTGAGTCGAGGCTTGGCATTTGAGTGTGGGTGAGCTGCCTTGGCTGACCTGTAGGACTGAGCATGAGTCCAGCAGGTTTGGGCAGTTATAAATGGAGTTGTAGAGGTTCAATTAGTGCAAGGCTAATTAGACATGAAACTAAACACATAATGTCACAACTTTGGTACAGAAACCCTTCTTAGAAAACCAAACCAAGTTGACCTAAAAATTGCCCAAATCTGGGTGACTTGCATTCTGCCTAGGCAAATTGACTAAATGAATAGTGTCTATTCATTTAGTAATAACACAGTGTAGAAAGGTCTAATTGACCTGAAATTTTACCATCAGAAAGCTGAGATATAGACCTACAACTTTCGTGAAGAAACCTAACCCAAATTTTGACCATAACATGTTCAAAAAGTGACCTGCAATCACTGCACAAAACACTGTAGATTTGGTCAATCCAGAAAATCTGGAAAGTTTGCAATCTAGCCAGTTACGGTGTTTAGGCCATAACTTGAGCTACGAAAATCCAAATGGAGTGATTCAAAAAAAAAAAAGAAATGTAACTAGACACAATAAGGAACAACTTTTATGTTGACAACTTTGCCAAATTCCTACTATAAAACTGACCAATGGAATAGTAAACACAAGGCTTGAAATCTGAAAATTTTGAATAACTAGCACTAAGCTTAGAAATGGTATTGGCAACCAATACCAATAACTTTAGAATGCAAAATGTGGTAGCATACTATGAAGTTATGGGAGAGAGTTGTGGAGCATCGACTACGTCATGATACTTCTATCTCTCTCAATCAATTTGGCTTCATGCCCGATCGTTCAACTATGGAAGCGATCTTTCTTATTAGAAGCTTGATGAAGAAATATAGAGATGTGAAGAAAGATCTACACATAGTTTTTATTGATTTAGAGAAGGCTTATGATAGTGTTCCAAGAGATATCTTATGGAAAGTGTTAGAATAAAAGACTGTATCTATTAGGTACATACAAGTGTTGAATGATATGTATAAAGGAGCAACTACTATTGTGCGCATAGTGGGAGGAGACACAAGAGATTTTCCGATCTCAGTTGGATTACACCAAGGATCAGCTATAAGCCCTTACCTTTTTACATTAGTTTTAGATGAATTGACAAAACATATACAAGAGAGTATTCCTTGGTGCATAATATTTACAAATGATATTGTTCTGATAGATAAGACGCGAGAAGGAGTCAATAGAAAGCTAGAGCTTTGGAGAAGTACCCTAGAGTCAAAAGGCTTTAAGTTAAGTAGAACGGAGACAGAATACATGCATTGCAAGTTCAGTGAAGGCCAAACTGGTGATAGGGAAGGAGTTAGTTTGGATGGAGTGGTACTATCCCAAAGTAATTACTTTAAATATCTCGACTTAGTCCTTCAAGTAGATGGAGGATGTGAGGAGGATGTTAGTCATAGGATTAAAGCCGGATGGTTGAAGTGGAGACGTTCCACGGGAGTTTTATGTGATCGCAAGATTTCCAATAAGTTGAAAGGAAAATTTTACTGTACAACCATACTACCGGCCATGTTATATGGTAGTGAGTGTTAGACACTGAAGGATTTGTATGCGTCTAAGATAAGAGTTGCAGAGATGAGAATGTTAAGGTGGATGAGTGGCCATACTAGACTAAATAAAGTCCGTAATGAGAGTATTAGAGAAAAGGTAGGAGTGGTGCCAATTAAGAATAAGTTGAGAGAAGGGAGATTGAAGTGGTTTGGTCATGTGAAACATAGACATACGGAGGCTCCAGTTAGACAAGTAGAGCACATTAGGTTAGAGGATAGAAAGAAAAAATGGGGTAGACCTAAATTGACTTAAAGGAGAGTAGTATAACATAACATAGAAGCATTACAAATTTTTGGGGATTTAACCCAAAATCATTTAGAGTGGAGAAAGTGAATCCGTATAGCCAACCCCAAATTTTTGGGATAAAGGCTTAGTTGAGTTTAGTTTAGTTGTATTATTAATTTTTTTTTTTCATGTTTACTCAATTAGCCAAAACTTAAGATACTGGGCACCAAAACCCGTCATTCATTTCAAAGGCTTTACATCTATCATGATCTGATCATGTTTTGTTCATATAATGGAACTTGTATCCTCTCCAGGATACCCGAGCTAACTACTTTCTACCACACTCTACAATCCCATATGGGGCACTGTTTTATTGGTCACCATCATTAGTAATAAACTCCTATATCTCTTGAAAGAATAAGACCACTTTATGCCATAAATGATTACGAAAAAGGTACTACATTTACCACCTTGCCACAACCACGTCTGGTTATCCGGCTCTTTTATTATACTGCAAACCTTTTAAAGTGTCGTTTCACAAGCTATGAACATCATCCATAGCATCCCGTTTCCTTCAGGGGAGAAAAATCACATCCTGCGCCTTGCTGCTACACAACGAAGATACTATTTTTCACTAAACTTTAGGCAAAAGGCCCATTGCAGTGCCAAAACTATCTAAGACCCCATATCAAAGACCAAATGGCCTCACCCTATAGGTGTTACCTTTAATTTATGACTATACTGAAACCTCTAGTCTTTCAACAATTCCTGATATAACTCTAGCTCATGCTAGGGTAACCAAGTCAATGACTCTAGTTACCACCCAACGGTGACCTTTCGATATTCTAGCTTTAGACCCCTAACTAGGAGTTCCCAACTCCTCTACAGTTATAGAACTTTGTTCTGGCATAACTGTACCAAAACAAAGGCCATCTGCAAACACCCTCATTATGGAGCACCATGAGGATGCACACAACTCTACACAATAATCTCATATTGGTATTGTAATCTACAGCTTACAGAGCAGACATTGAGAATATTGTATAGTAACAACGATACGCCTTGACAGACTAGGTCTCCCAATCTCTTATCTCTCTTGAATCTACTAATATCATAAACTTACTATGACCGGGTCATCCACTGATAACTGCAAGCAGTGGTATCCTCACCCTTATCTAAGGCAACTGTATTATCAAAACTCACCTTTATGTGCTCATGCCTAGCACTAGATAGGTATAACACTTAGACCCATACTGATAGGAACATAGCATTTTTTGGAGTACGTATTTCCATGATAGACCTAAATACGTTTGCTAAATCTATTTCACGTCTCTATGTATTCCACAAAAATCAAGATACTAACTAAAACACTCTTATATTACCCGAGGTATAATGCTGAAGCTAGAAACAAGGAGTTACAGAAGAAGACGAAATAGGATCTTATACTCCACATGTGACAACTCTAGGTGCACATTTTCCCATGAATCTAAAGCCTAAGCTCTGATACCACATTTGTCACGGCCCAACCTATGGGCTGCACCGGCACTAGGATCTGGGCCGGTATAAAGCCCACGAGGCTCGTAGTGAGGCTTACTGTTCTCAAACCCATGACCAAGCTCACAATTTAGGCCCAACATGCATATAAAATAATTTAAATTAAACTATTATAATTTAAATTCGGGTCAACTTGACTCAATAATTATTGAAAACTAAAATTAGGGGAGCCCCGCTCAATTCTGTTACATCATTTACAAACTATTTAAAAATAAAAAAAAATTTCATTTATTAATACAAAAACTTAAATTCATACAGTCTCTAACAAGATTAATGCTACTGCTAGTACATGCAGAGTTATAAAGTACAAATTTATAGAATAATAATACAATTAAGTAATTATTGATAACCTGCGAGGAAAGAAGCAGGTTATTCTGAAAAAGGTCTCCTCTTGTAGCCTGGAAAAATATGATAAACAGGAGTGAGAGTTTAACTCAGAGAGTAAAATACTAATTTTAAATACAATTTCTATAGCTATCTAAAGCTAATGCATCCTAAAGAGTGAAATGTAACACCGTCAAAATTTTCATAGAAAACACATCATAATAGTAAAACGGCAATTTGGAGCACTCACACACCCAATAATGTTCAAACAGTAAATATATGAGAGATGATTCTCTATACAGCACTCTTAATCCAACCTCCGCTTCGCTTGATAAATCAAATGCGGGGGCCAGTGAGATCATCTCGAGCCGTGCCTATCCCAACTTATCAATAAAAGGACCGGGTCCCAGCGAGTATCTCTCAAGCCGCGTCTACCCGTCCTATCCATATCCAATACCACACACCACACGCACGCCAACGCACGCACACTGCTCCAAATTACCATAAACAACATCTATGGTACTTCATTAATTAAGAATGCAATATAAAACGTGCTTAGTGTTTAACTACATAGATATATATTTATAAGTGATGCATGGACATGCCTGAACATATAATAATATTGAAATTATAATTAAAATTAATGTTTTACTCACAATACACCAGAGACGACTGTAGAGATTGGGTGAAGGAAGATGATTGACCTTGATCACCTATATAATTTTATTGTGGATTTATTAGTGCTAATTCAAATAAAAATAAATTTAAAGAGGCAAACACATCCTAATTTATGCTAAAAATTTGGCAGAGTTTTCCCTACACCTAGGACCTATTCAACCTGTAAGAAGATTCAAATAATACTTATAAATCTTAATTTTCACAATCACATCCATCAAAATCATATGGCCCCTCCAAAACAATCAATACTCATAATCTTGAAAATTACATTTTAATCCCTGAAATTAACCTTATTGCAAAAACCACCCAAATGAGCTCTAAAAATTCTAAAATTTTGTCCTACATTCCTTAACAATATTACAAGGCTATTGCAAAAGGAATTCCAATTTTTTAATCACCCATGAATATTTTATTCAAGAATATTACTCAATTTCATAAGTTTTTAACATCTAACATATTCTTAATTCAACCCAATTTAATATTCACATATTTAAACCTCTATTCTCAAGTTTCAACCAATCATATAAAATTTAAATATCATAATTCTAGATAATCTTATATGTCCATATGCTAAAAATCTAACTAAAATCCATCCATATTTTTTAAAAATATTCTACAATCACTCAAAAATTCAACAAACACCATAGAATATCTCTAAATAATTTTATTTTCATCATATATTTTTCTTAAAATTTGTCTCCAATTTTTCCTGTTTAAGAAATGTTGAATTTAAGCACCATAGATTGAAAAATAATGAAAATAATCTTACTCAAAACTTAACTGTATCTCAAAAATTTCAAAAATTTATGAGGAAGCTTCTGGAAGTTGAATCATCCCCAAAGCTCGCCGGAGCCAATCCCAGAACCATCGTGCACGGTGGCCGGCCGCTGGTCGCCAGTGACATCTGCCAAAATTGGTCACACCAAATATTCCTCTCCTCCTCCTGAGTCTATAGGTGGTCTTAGATCGTCGATCCAATTGTCGAATTGTCGAAAACCTCGTTGAAAAGTAAAAAAAAAAAAAAGTCAATTTCTCTCTCCTTGCCGGCGTAGGAAATGGCCACCAAATCTGGTGAGGCTGATCTCATCTGAAAGAGCTCTCTATTAGAAATCCATAGCCGCTAGAATCACTCCGATCGGACGTCGAGATTGCTGGATATAAGTGTTCAAAGTTTAGGACCCTTCTTTTTTTTTCTCTCTCTCCACTGCTGGCCAAATTTTGGTTTGCTGCTACCACTGGTGATGTCGCCAGTGAGTGTGGAGCAGCCAGGGCGATCGCCGGCTAGTCATTGGCCGATCACCGGAGAAAGGAAGAAAAAGAAGAGAGGAGGAGATGAGAGAGAAATGGGGGGGAGAAACTCCTCCCGATTTTCTTTTGAAAAAACTTAATTATTTTTTTTTTAACTGACAGTGGAAGTGATTCCACTGTCACTGCCACTGCCATAAGTAAAATCACCTCAATTTTGTTTTTAAACATATATATTAAATTAAATTGTAATATATGATAATATATAAAACTAATACTTTTAACATTTACATACATAATATTTATTAAACACCTTTATTAAATTCTAATCAAAATATAATTAAAATATTATTAATGTTTATAATAAACTCTTACTTAATAATTTAAAATTAACATTATAAAGAATATAAAATAAATAATATCAATAATAATATTGATAATAATGATAATAATCAAATTACTAACAATTACATCAAATCTTATAATCAATGTTAAAAATAATAAAATAGTATATCTTGTTAATTGATTAAATATTAATATTTAAAACTAATCATTTCAATTAAGTTAGACTATTAAATAATTTATAAAATATGTTGAGAGATAATATTAAGAATATAAAAATGAGGGTTTTTACAAAAAATTATAAATTAGTTAGATATTATTAAAATAATATTCAAATACCATAAAAAAAATATAAAATTTATATTTTTAAAATTCAGATTATTAGAATTACTTTGAATATTATATGAAAATTCTCTATTCCTTTTTGAGATAATAATAATCCCAATTAAATTTGGTAAATTATTTTAAATTAAACGATAACCATGATTGCTATTAGGTTGATTACAAATTGACCAAATTATAATAGAGGAAATCTTAAATTTTATATAGGCCGACAGATTTTTTTACGTTTAATCAAATATTTTAGTTTATAAGTTTGATACTTAAATTTTAACATTAGTTTTAATTTTAATAATTAAATTATATGCAACAAAATTATTTAAATTAAATTGAGTCTTTTAGTTCAAAAAAATATATTTTTTTAATAAGAAATATAGAATTCATTAATGCAACATAATTTTTTTTCCTAATTAACAAGCTATGTAGTGAATTCATGTATTGTCAGACGGCAATTAATTTGATTATTAAAACTGAAAAATTTTCAAAAATTAAAAATTAAATTAATAAAATAAAATTTTATTTAAAATTAATTAAAATAAATGGAAATATTTAGATTTTTTTAATCATTAGGACTTCTACATTTTTTTTCAATTTTTTTTTAATTCAGCGATCTTTAATTTTAATATTAATAATAATTATAGCTAATTTAATAGATAAAGCCTAAATAGAGAGTTCAATTGGGGAAAAAACACTAATTAATATCTATTTACTTAAATTTAGAAAAATGTGAGTGCACCAACACACTATGCTATAACAACATAGAATGAAAGATCATATTGATTTGAATTTGGAACTTGGATTAGGCTTTGCTCATCAAAATAAAGTTTAATAGGAAACTACCTCCTTCAATTAGCCATTTAGCCCTTATATGAGTTTTCAATGGATGACATAGTATGAAAATCTTATAAATAAATGTTTAATTTTTTTCATATATCAATATACTCTTTATATTTATTTTACGGTTCACAAAATCTTTTATAGTTTATGACTGTTTCTCTCAATAATATTTTTTTGAAATAAGGTTCAATTTGCCCCCTGTATTTGTTGGGGAGGTTCAATTTAGTTCATTTTTAATTTTTGATCCAATTTAACCCATAAGTTTTTATTTATGCTCAAATTATCCCAATTAACAAAAATATCATTTTTTAATATTAAAATATAATATAAAAAGAATTTATTTAATATTTTAATTATACAAATTATACAATATAAAAATAATATTTTAATATCATTTTTAAAATATTTAATTTTTTTTTAAATAATATTAAAAAATGACTTTTGTTAATATTAAAATATTATTTTTATATTGTATAATTAATTAATTAATTAATTTGTTTATATATCAAATAATTTATTTAAATAAATTATTTAATATTTAATTATTTTTTAATATAAAGTATTATTTTTTATATTATATAATTAATTAAATAAAATATTATTTTTATTATTCAATATTATTAATTGGAATAGTAATAATTTTTAATTTTAAATAACTAAATGAAAATATAAAAAAAATTTATATTTTCAGTTTGGTTAATAATATTGAATAATAAAAATAATATTTTTATTTTTATTAATTAATTATACAATATAAAAATAATATTTTAATATTTAAAAAATAATTAAATAATTAAACATTTTTGTTAATTGAACTAATTTGAGTATAAATCAAAACTTATGGGTTAAATTGACCCAAAGTTTGGGGATAAATTGAACCTTATTCTATATTTTTTTTATAAAAAATTTAAATTTTCTTTTTAAGAGCGTAACGAGTATTATCACTTTTATCACTGTAACCAATATTAATTAGTAATAAATACTTAAGTTTTAATAAAAAAATATAAAAATTATTCTTCATCTTTCAATGTAGTTTTGGATTTTTAAATTGCTGGGTTTATTATTTTTTTTATTATTAAACTCATGTAGCTAGTATTATGTAAGTGTTTTTTTAATGATGATTTTGAAGAAAGAAAGACAAAAGAAGAAAACAAAAGATTATAAGTAGAAGGTGTGCCACGTAATGTTTGCTTGTTTTGTTGGCAATTAAAGAAAAAGAGAAAAATGAGAAACACGACTCTACTCATATTGTATATGCAGACAATCGGACCGGCCAAATCGAACCGGACCTGATCGGACCGATCGAATCGGACCGGCCTTTTTCTTTTTCTTCTTCCCTTCCCCGCGCGCGTCGACCTCTCTCCCTTCTCTCTCTCTTTTCTCTCTCCTCCTGCCCTTGCCGCAGGCCAGCCACCTCCCCCTGCCACTCCAGCCGACCGGCGCCACCTCCCAGCCTCCCAAAATGCACGCGAACTCCCTCCTCGACTTCCCCGGCCAAAATCCGGCCGATCCGGCCACCAATTGGACCGGGTCTTATGTCTAAAATCATCTACTCGACGAGAGCTTTCCATAGACACCAAGAACATCGAAATCCATCGAGCGGTTTGTCCGATTTTTGCTCGGGAAGTTTTTAGCCCATTTCGACTTTTGGGCTAAATTTCTCGAAAACCGTGAATTCCACGAGAAAACCGAGGGTACCAGCACGCTCCATTCGTCGAGAGCTTCGCGGCGACATAAATTTCGAATTTTTCTGACACCATTTTTCGGTGGGTCCCACGGAACTTCGCAGTATTTTTCCGAGCATTAAATGAGCTTAGAAAATTCTGAAAAATTTATGTACTAACCCCCGTGTTGTGGGTTTCGTGTAGGTATCCTCAATTCGCGGAAATTTGACAGTTGACTGGGTCTGTGAATTTCCGGCCAGACAGACCCGTTACCGGAAAAGTCTCCAAATTGGATCAAGGTTTTGGCTATCCCCCCATTGTCAGACGTTCCGAGCGCGTTCCCAAAGTCAGAATCTGCAAAGGTAAACCCGAACCTTGCTTTTTCGTAATTTTCTAGTGCTTAAATAGGATTAAAAATCCATAAAATATTCATGGTAGCTTAGAAAATTATGATTCTTTTTGCAATAGCCTAGTAATATTGCTAAGGACCGCGGGGCAAAGTTTTAGAATTTTTAAAACTTGTTTGGGCAGTTTTTGTAAAAATAATCAATTATAAGGACTAAATTGAAATTTTACATATTGTAATGGATGACTGATTTGATGGGCCCAGGAGGGGCTGTGTGATGTGATTGAGTTGTAGATATATGGATTGTGAATATAGATGTGTGTTTTGAACCCTTTTGCAGGTTGGGTAGGTCCTAGGTATAGGGGAGACTCTGCCGGATTTTCGGCACGACTTAGGAAGTATTTGTCTTTTTTTCTTTGTTTGTATTGAGTCAAATTTATTAAATGATTGTAATAAAATTGTCAGGTGAGCTTCTTCATCGTTAAGTCTGTGAGTAAAATATTAATTTTAATTGTAATTTCGATATTATTATATGTTTAAGCATGCCCATGCATCACTTATATGCATATATTTATGTAGTTAAACCCTAGGCACGATTTATGTTGCATTCATAACTGTTAGCGTGCCATGTATGTTGTTGTGGTAATTTGGAGCAGTGTGCGTGCGTTGGCGTGCGTGTGATGTGGTGTGGACTATGGATAGGACGGGTAGGCACGGCTTGAGATCTTCGCTGGGACCCGGTCCTTCGGGGTAGACACGGCTTGAGTTCTTCGCTGGGACCCCGATTTGGTTATTAAGTGGAAGTCCGAGCTAAGTTCTTCACTGGCACAGTTGGAATTAAGAGAGCTGTATAGGGGATCAGTTCCCATATATATATGATTGATATTGCTGGGTGCGTGAGTGCTCCAAATTACCTTTTTGATGTTATGATGTAAAAATATTGTTGATATTGCATTTCACTCTACAGGGTGCATTAGTTTTAGATAGTTATAGAGATTATGGTTAAAATTGATATTTTACTCTCTGAGTCGAACGCTCACTCCTGTTCAATATTTTTTTCAGGCTACAGGAGGATTTTATTGTGGTTAACCTGCTTTTCTCCTTCGCAGGTTGTTTTATCAATATTTGTGTAATTTTATTTACTCCTAGAATTTCCGCATGTGTTAGATATATTTAAATGATTCGGGTCTGTAATATAAATTGTCATGTGGACCTGTAAAATTATTATATGCATGTTTGATGGACTGGATGAGGGAGCTGAGCTTCCATTTATCTTTATGATGATATGAGTATGTGGAGGGTGAGCTGAGCTCCCCAATGGATTGTTTATTGTGTTTACAAGTCAGGTGAGTCAAAAACTCCCCGTTGAAAGGTCCACTTTATGGCCGGACTCTATCCGGTTGGTTTCTTGAAATTGGGCCCAAATGGGCCTTAGAATTGAGTTAATGAATAGTTAGGCTTACTACGGGCCTCAGGGACTTTAGGCTGGCCCAGGTCCTAGTGCCGGTCCGGCCCATAGGTTGGGTCGTGACATAAATAATTTAAGGGAAAAAAAAAGGGTCAATTGATCATTCTTTTAGTGTGGTAAATGTGCTACTGATTATAGAATACATAGATATTTTGAGCATTAAAAATTAGTGAAATGAGAAGGAGAGAAATTTAAAAACTATATTATAAAGAAGTTAAAATGTTATTTTATTTAAGTCTTACCACAAATGGAAAAAAATATATTTTAATATAAATTTAATTTTATATAAACATAAATTTAATTATCATTAAATTAAATATTTATATTGAAATTTATTTAAAATTAATTAAAATATATAAAATAAATACAATAAAAATAAATAATTTAATTTAATTTAATTTTATCGTCATATATGAGTTTAAACTTTATTATATAGTCATACCCTTAAAAAAAAAATATTTGAGTCTTTAATTTAGAAAAAATGGGATACAATAGCAGATGCAGGATTAGACATGAGAGGCCAAAATTAAGGATGCAATTGTTTTTAGCTCTAATTCAATTCATTGTCCATCTAATTAAATTTTTTAGACCGCGTTCAGATCTCAATATTAGATGAAACACGAGTGGGGATAAGGCCTTTTTCATCTTGAATCTCCAAACAATGTCCCAATAATAATATATTATTATTTTTATTTAAAATTACTTTATTTTATGTATTTAAGTATATATATTTTTTTATTTTTCACGCTCAGTAAAGAATAATTGAAAAGAAAATGGAGCCCAATTGGGATGGGCGGATGGTTCCCTTCCCTATAGAAACTGAGCAAATTGCCATCCAAGCATAAAATAATCAATTTACAAAATTATTTTTACTTTTATCAACATGCTATCATGCAATCAAAATATTACACGTGTAGAGAAAAAAATACTATAATAATGTTACATAAATAACTGTAAACGGTTGGCTGGAAAATGATTTATCTTAAATATATATTTTGATATGCTAAAAAAATTAACATGTACTTTATACTGTTCTTGATACATTACACAAATCGAATTGAATAATTTTGAATTTAAACCCTTTTATTATTGAGTAAACAAATGGCTTCATAAAAAGAGACAATATAAATATTTATATATATATGTTTATTACAAGTGATTATTCAGTATTTTTCAAATATATATTTATTCTCTATGAGATTTACACTTTTTAATATGGAAATAACTGAAATTTTATTTTTATGAAAAGTATTTTTTAATAATCTTAAAATATTTTATAAAGACCAAAATTAATTTTTCACATTTTAAGGTATTTTTTTAGAAGTAAACGAGGAATAATGTTGAAACCTGAGTTTATAAGTTATATGTTTCAATCATTAAATCAAGCACGTTGGCCGCATTTTAAGATTTGAACATGAGAGAAAATGGTAATATTAGGGGAGAGTTTAAATTGAAAAATCGAATCGAATCAAATTAATTCAGTTTAATCGGTTCGATTTTAAGATTCAATCGGTTCGATTCGATTTATAATTTTTTATAATTTCAATTAATCGGTTCGGTTATTTTCATAAAAAAATCAAAATTAAGATTTTTGAGTTTTGATTTATAATTTTTTTTTATTTTTATGTTTTTATTATTTAAATTTAATGTTAAAAATATAAAATTTTATAATATTTGATTTGATCAGTTTAAAACTGAATATATATTTATCGGTTTGGTTTAATTTTTTCTTATTAATCAATTTAATTCGATTTTTAAAATTTTTATTTTTCAATTTTTAATTTTATCTATTCGAAACTAAATCAACCGTTTGCACACCTTTAAGTAATATCGTTAAAGTTGAGGGATCATTGTGCTTCTTGAAGCACACCTTCTCTCCCTCACAAGATACAGGACCCATTATTCTTTAATTAAAAAAAATAACCGTAATTATATATTTATATGAAAAAAATTATACAATAAAATCTATAAAAGTATAACAGTTTCGTTGTAATGAATTTCATTATAAATAATTATTAAAGTAAATTATTTTATATATATATTAATTTTATTAAATAAAAATTTATTTATGAAAGTATTATTTTTTTAATGCTCTGATTGTATGCTAGAATTTGCCGTTCAAGCCTCGTGCCTCCAATTTTGGAGAATTTTCCAACTCGTTGACAAGGCACTAACGCCACCCGAAAAGAAGAGTAGTAAATGCGGAAAAGCTGGTCGAGGTGAAGGCCAAAGCGTGTGCAAAAACAAAGACCCATTCAAAACTAACAAAAGAACAAGGGGCACCGTGAGACTTAAAATTACAAGTTACATAGGAGCAGGAGAGGAGACTCTCATATTGAAGCAGTTCTTGGAGCGGATGGGGCCGATGGATGCCAAGAACGAGTCTCTCACAAGCATCTACACCACACGGCTTTTGGGTTTTAATTTTACTCGGTGGTCACGCGGTACTCACACTCCTGCATTTATATAACACGTCGGCGTTCCCTTGGCTGCCAACACCACAACACAACAATCAATTCTTCAAACTCTATTGTTTTCTTTCACATGGCTGCTGCACCGTTCCAACATGGAAACCCACCTCCTTCGCCAGGGATAGCTCCTCGCTGGATTCCTAAACGAGGCCAAGTTCTCAAGAAGTCTATAAAACTATTGATATCTTCAATTGGTCTCTGTTTTGGCAAACGGAGTACCCATTATTCTGCGAGCTCTTCAATGGTTTTTCCTTGTTGACATAATTAATCGCATGACATCCCTCGCCTTGGCTCATTTCTTCAAATTTTTAGCAGGCCCATTTCTTCAATTTAACACCTATTGATTTGGTTCATGATTATAATTCAATGACGATTGAATTGTCACCTAACAAATTTTTAGAAGGAGAGGAGGCTCTCTTTCCCCTCACTTTCGAGTTCTCAAAGCCAAAAGAACTTGATATATTAGAACTTGTTTTAGCTATCTTACTTCAGTCTCCTTCTCATTTGTTGGTTTCAACAATGTAGATTTCGGAACAATGACAGTTTAATAATGAAGTAAACTGTTTTCTTCTGACTTATCAAAAAAAAAAAAAAAAGCCGCAAATTTGCATCTTCTTCTGTTTCGTGGGTTTACGCTTCACAGTTTGAAAGAAATCAACCTCTGGAATTAGTGGTTCGGTTTGAACAAGATAAAACCAGCTGAACTACTTTAATTTGATAATTCAGTCTGATTTTTAAAATAATTTAATTTAATTTGATTCAATTTTATATTTTAAGAATTTTAATTATTTTGATTTGATTCGATTTTGAAGAAAAAATCAATTGAATCGAACTAAATTAAATTATTTTATTAATTTATTTTTATAAAAAATTTATAAATTATATGTAATTTTATATATATATAAATTAAAAATAAAATTAAATTAAATAATTTAAAAATTAAATTTAAAAACCCACTAATGAAATGAGTAAAGCAGAACATTGTACAATTTGCAGTGATCGAGTCTGGCAACCTGTCTCTTGATTGCACTGTATGCTCTACTTTTTTTTTTTTTCGGAATACTGTATGCTTTATTTATTTATTTATTTTTACTTCCATTGTATGCTTTTTTTTTTTTTTTAATATGCAGTATTGTATTAATAAGTCCCTAATGAGCAAGATACAAGGAGTCCTGCTCAAAGAAAAATAGACTTAACAAAGTTCAAGTTCAGCAAAACAAGAAAATCAAACTCAACAAAACTATAAATTAAATTAAACTAAAAAAAAAACAAACCCTAAAAAATTAGGGTGACCAAATTACCAAACCCTTTCATTGTCGTGGAGCTTGAGCAAAACTGGAATTTTATTTTTGTCATAGCAAAATTGGAATTTGCTACTGCATATTGCTGCAGTTGAAATGGTCAAATGCGGTACTTTGTGTTGGTATTGAGCAACTGAAATGTTATCATAATTTTTTTTTATTGGATTTTTGTTTAAATTTTGTTACTAGAGTAACACTTTCAATTTTATTGCTATTTATGATTTATTTTTTAATTAAAGGTTAAGGAAAACAACACAAAATTTTATTAATATCTATATTAAGTATAAATAAAAATAACAAAGCTTTACAAAAGAAATATCAGAAAACACAAGTCACACTCTTGACTCCTTAAGGTCTTCGTAGTACATTATTATTCTAACAAGCAACCTTCTTGCAATCAAATCAATAAAAATCAGCTTTATTATAAGGAGTGGTGGTCATAGTGGGGCAGAAAGGGCACGGTGTATCCCATCTCTAAAAAGCACTGGATGGATGCTTCACCCTCTCTCTCTCTCTCTCTCTCTCACATTCTTTCTGCAAAGTCATTCGCTCCTATTTCTTGTCACCCTCGTGCAAATTCCACAAGAATGAAATATGGGTAGATTCATTTAGACATATGTTAATAAGAGGGATTTTTATTAAAAAGGGTGTAATAAAAAAAATTATATTAAAAAAAATAAATTTAAGAATAATTATAAAAAAAATGATGAATTATATTGAGATGGACGAGGTAAGAGCGAGATGCTAATTATAATAATATTTTTAAGGTCTAAACGCTATTTATAATAACATGCGTATTAAAAATTTTAAATGAAAGCTAGACGTTATTTATAATAGCGTCCGGTTTTTATTTAAATTTTTAATTATTTTATTTTATATTTTAAATAAAATATAAATATTATTTTAATAAATAAAATTATAATAATTAATATTATGTATTATAATATTTTTATTATAAATATTATTATTATTTATTTATAATTAAATTAAAATTTAATAAATTAAAAAATAATAAATAATTAAAAAAATTTAAAAAAAGTTTGACACTACTTATAAAAGCGCTAAACTTTTTTTTTTAAATTTTAATTATTTTATTTTATATTTTAAATAAAATATAAATATTATTTTAATTAATAAAATCATAATAATTAATATTTTATATTATAATATTTTTATAAAGTTGGAAGTAGTGTCCATTGTTTTAAAAATTTTTAATTATTTTAATTTATATTTTATTTAAAATATAAAATAAAATAATTAAAAAAAAATTAGACTTAACATCCAACTTTTCTTAATTTTTTTCACTATTTATTTATATTAATTATTATAATTTTATTTATTAAAATAATATTTATATTTTATTTAAAATATAAAATAAAATAATTAAAAATTAAAAAAAAAAGTAGAACTCTACTTATAGTCGTCCAACTTTTCTTAAATTTTTTTAATTATTTATTTTTTAAAATTTTAACTTTTTATTTTATTAAATTTTAATTTAATTTTAAATAAAAAAATAATATTTATAATAAAAATATTATAATATATAATATTAATTATTATGACTTTATTTATTAAAATAATATTTATATTTTATTTAAAATATAAAATAAAATAATTAAAAATTTAAAGGAAAGTTGAACGCTATTATGAATAGCGTCTATCTTTCCTTTAAAATTTTTAATTTACACGCTATTATAAATAGCGTCTAGACCTTAAAAAAATTATTATAATTAGCGTCCAACTCTCACCTCATCCACTTCAGCATAATTCATCCACTTCAGCATAATTCATCCATTTTTTATAATTACTCTCAAAATATCTTTTTTTGTATTTTTTTTATTACACTCTTTTAGTAAAAATCCCTTGATAAGAAAAACAACAAAGATTAAAAGTAAGCTTGGTTAGGAACTTTCTGTGAAATAAATCCCGAAGCCTAAACACTGGAGCGCGTGCGCGTAAATTATTTTTTTGCATGTGCGGCCATATACAATGTCGCAGCGGCTATGTCACCTTATAAATGTGCCATGCTTTTGCCATTTTCTCTGCCACCTGCGACGAGAAGTATTTCTTTTAACCATCTTTATGAGCAAAGATCAAAATGGCTAGGCTTGGAGGAATTCCTGTTGGGAATGCAGCTAGGGCAATTCCAGAAAGAGGTGGAGTCCTAAAAAGAAGCCTTAAGAAGGTGTTCTCTTCATGTTTTTGGTGTTCCCTCATCCAAGAAGTTATTCAAAAGTTTTTCCTTGTTGAAGCCTTCTCATTGTTCTTATTTTCAACTAGCCATTTCTTTTCTAGCTAACCAGCACTTACCCTACAAGCCAATTGTCAATAAATGGTTTTGGCCTTTAATTTGAACTACAATTATGATTCTTTCATTTAGGCCTGTTTGGCAAGCTATTTTAGTAATCACTATCTGTTTTAATAGTTGTCAACTATTTTACTAACGGTTAGTTATTAAATATTAGCTATTAGTAAGTAGTTATTTATATAGTGATTTAAAGTAGAAATGTTCAGTAAAAATAATTATTAGATTAGCTGTTAAATGTAAAATAGTAGTAAATCTAGTCAAAATGCTTACTCAACCTTTAAAAGCTAAAATGGTAGTTTTTCATAAATTACTCCCTCAATTTTTAAATATTATTATAGATATTATATCACTTAATAGTATAAATAAGAAATGAGTCAAAACACTAAACGCTACTATAAAAGTTATTATCGAACAGGATTTTGTTCATATTATAGCCTTGCTCAGCAATAATTTTTAAGGCAGCATTTAATATTTTAACTATGGTCAAAATATTATCTTTCTTATTTATATTATTCGGTAGCATAATATTTAGAGGTTAAGAGAGTTATTTATAAAAATACTATTCTTAGCTTTTAGAGGTTGAGAAAATTTTTTTTATTAAAGTAAATAAGATTTTATTATTATTTTTATATTTAATAGCTAATTCAATAATTATTTTTATTTAATAATTATATTTTAATAACTATATAAATATTTAATTATTAATAAATAATACCTAACAATTAATAATTAATAAAATAATTAATAATTATTAAAATAACTAATATTATTAAAATAACTAATATTATTGAAAAGAACTGTATTAAAATTTTTTGCATTTTTGTTATTACTATTATTATTAAGTTTTTGTTGACGTGGTTGGATTCTATGCCAAATTTCATTAAAGTATTACTTTTTTGTTTAATAATATTAATTATTTTAATAATTCTAACTATCTCATTAGCTAATAATTTAGTTATTAAATATTAATTATGAAATATTAATTATTTATATAATAATTTAAAATAAATATATTTGTTAAAAATAATTATTAATTAAAGGTTAAATATAAAAATAATTATATTATTTTATTAACTTTGATGAAAAAGTTTCATGAATCTCTAAAAATTGAAAGTGATAACTTTTCATAAATCACCTCTTAATTTATAAATATTAATATAAATATTATATTATTAAATAATATAAATAAATAAATAAAATAATATTTTAATTAAAATTAAAATATTAAATATTATCTTAAAAGATATTACTGAACAGAGTCTAAGTTATACTATCATCAATTATATAACTTTAGATTCATTGGGGGTTAAAAAGGTATTAAAAAAAAATGCTTCTACGAAGACTACTTTTCAGAATATGGTTTGAGAGTTTTTGTGATTAATCAATTCAAGATTTTCTTTTTTGTTCGTGGACAGGCTGAAATCAAGAATCTGAGCGATGACTGATCAAAGCATACACTACTGCATAATGGAAATCAGATCACAGATTGTTAGCAACACTTTTACAGCGGCTCAAAATGATTGCATGCAAATTAAGAAAAAATTATTAAATTTTATTTAGATGGCACTCAAACTGCTGCAATTACATAAAATAGACAACGGATTGCCAAATCTGTTGCACTAAACAAGAAATGACAACGTTTGAAAGGGATGCTTATATGCTAGCCAGCGTCATGTATAATCAATAGTGAAAACTCAGAACAAATTAGTCGGTCAGATTTGTGAATTAAATTTCAAATTTATGTGAATATAACTTAATAAGTATTAAAATTTTGATTCAATTTTTAATTAATTATATTTATATTAATAGTTGTTATTATTAATTAATTTTATGTATTTAATTAATTTTTAATAATTTATTGATTAAATCATTAACCCCACTAGTTAAACCATCAACCTATCAACTCTCCTTTCACTAAATCACTCCAGGCTGAGTTTAATAAGAGTAATCCTATCTAATCTATAAATATATCAAAATAAATAATCTTATATGGTACTTAAATTTATTTATGGTCCATTACAGTGACAGAATAAATGAAATAAATTAAAAATAAAATTTTATTCAATAAAGAAAATCTAAAATTTGAGTTGATAATTAAAAAAAAATAATAAAAATTTACTACACCTATTTACAATTTTTTATAAGTGTTTGGAGAGGTCAAAATTCTTTATTGTCCTTCTTTCCTTCATTTTTATACACCAATGAAATGTTTTTTTGTAAGCGTTTATCAAGCTCCTGCTTGTCCTTCCTCTCCGCTATTGATCAGTAGTGATTGTATATCAAGATTTTTTTATATAATTAAATAAAATAATGACACATGTAATATAATTATGATTTCATTATATTTTTAATTATGTTATGTTAAAAATAATTTAAGGAAAATAAAAAAAGTTTTCAAGAGTTTTTATATTAATATATATATATATATATATATATTAATTTAAATCAAGGTTATGGATATCGTTGTAGGTTGGTTAGGACCAAGTGGGCCGATTGAACCTTAATAACCTCTTTTCGTTTTCAGAATTAAACTGTAAGTGACAATTATGTATAGTAGGGCTAGGCCCCTGACAGAGGCCTCTAAGTTGGTACGGAGTTTAGCCCAACAACACAAAAATTAATGGTCTCCTCCTCACATCACATAGAAAATTATAAGATGCTCTTGTTGGATTAATTTTTAGCACACTATATATTAATAAGAATTTAGTTATCATACGAATTATGAGATGTGAACCCCATTTCATCATAAGAGAAAGAGTATATGCTCCTAGAATACCTAATAAAACTTTCACATTAAATATTCATCCTTTTAACTTATTTGGCAAGTATTAACTTAAATACTTTTATCTAATCTAAATTATCCGAAAAATAAAAACATATTACTCATGTACCAGATTTAAATTAATTAAAGTTTTAAATTAATTTAAATTCACACTTTTCTAATTTTTTACTAAAAAAATTTATAATATTTTTTTGTCTACAAAAAATATATGTAATTAAATCATTGATGGAAATCGTAACATCCAAAATGAAAATCACAAGAGAATCCAACTCGAGACTGTTTGGGATTTGGAAAAGCCGAAAGCAGAGAGATGTTTTTCTCACGCATATCTAGGATTTTCCTTTTCTTTTTTAACTTTAAAAAATTTTTATTCTATTTCTCTTTTTTCATAATATAACAAAGAAAAAAAGTGCATATGTTATTGTGGCTAGTAGACTTAATAAATAATATCATTCACCAGGCCAAAAGACAAAGTGATGGCAGGTCCAACAGGAAACTAATTGGACATTCTTCAATAAAATAAAATTCTTCTTGTTCTTAAATAAATAATTTTATTTATTTATTACCATTTATTTAGGCCTTTGCTAAATAAATTAGGCTTGTTGAATTAAAAAAAAATTTATGCAGATAAATAAATTAATGTAAATATACTATCATAAATTTAAAATATAATATATATATTTTTTTTATATTTTAAATTTTATGAAAAATTTTTCTATAAAATAATAAATATTTTATCAGGCACAATAAAGAAAAGTTTGAAATTTAAATTAAGCAGACAATTAGCAATTATCAAATGAGTGGCCTACCTGATCAGATTTTTGCAATGAAAACCAACATGCAGTAAAAGGTCAAAAGCTTCTTCACCTAAACAACAATAATCATTGTCTCAAGAAAGAGACAAAAGTACAAAACCTTCCCCATAATCTTTTGTCACACCACACCCAAGTTTTCAACCACGTAGATGTAGGTGCACTCGGCACATGCTCTGCTCACTCAACTTTTGCCTTCCAGCTGGTGTTGGTATTTTCTTTCTTCCAAGCTGGTGTTGCTCTGCCTCAAATCAACACCATCAACTTTCCTGACAAGATTCTTGATTTCTTCAGTCAAAGGGTATTCAGGGTGGTGATGTAGGATGCAATGACTGATCACATATTGCTGGGGCAGGTTAGGTCTGATATGGGGCCCCAGATGTTTGATATTGTCTTGGAGTAAGTGACTTTTGAACATGGTGGGTGTTGACCTATGCAGAAGAGGACACTATAACACTTGAAGAATTTAGCTAACCACCACAATAATAATATATATTCATATTTGATAAATGATTGAAACAATCTATGAATTTTAGGAGCTATATCTCTCTAACTCTATGTTTCTGCAACCTATAATCTACTATTATGTTAGATGGAATTTGAACTCTTAATGGGTGTGGAGGATTAGACACAGAAGTCAGGTACTGTACATGTGCCAGAATCATATATAGTACAGAGAATTCGCCATGAACGTGCATGGTGAACTTCTTTTCTACCCTGTAATTATGTCACTATATGAGTATATTGTGCTTCCATATGCATACAAAAAGAAAGAGGCAAAATCTATATCATTGTGGCGTGTTCTATTTTGAGTAGTCAGAAGAAAACCAATTATCAATGTAGGGAATCTACAAACTTGGATTCATCTTGTTGAGGCTTTATTGCCTTTAATGAATGGCATTATCAAGACAAATTAGTATTTTTAATGATTTCAGAATAACATTAATTAGAGATGGATTAGTTAAGTAAATTAAGGGAGTGGAAGATGGATTTAGAATGAGCATTTGACAAGAGAGTTAATGTAATTAACCCATGATATTAATTGTTAATTAAGTTTACAGGAGGTCAGGATGTGATCTTTTTAAACTGAATATACATATGTATACCTGAAGAACCAACCACCTCAAGCTAACCTTTTTCTTTTTAGCCGAGCTCTAACCTTATCAGGACCATTGTACAACAGTAAGCATGCCAAATAGGAAGAGCAAAACATTGGCATGGCAGCAAGAATGATGTCTCTGTCACAGAAACATTGCTACTTATGATTTTGTATATTCTCTCTAAACTTTGTCCTTTTTTTTCCTCCTTCGCTCTCTCTCTCAGCTCTCTTTTTCCATTCTGTCTTTTTTCTTTTTTCTTTTTTCTTTTTTCTCCTACACACTTCCATTTGAGTTCAGATAATGAAAAATGATATTGTTGGGTTCAGCAATCTTTAAGCAGCTATAGCTTCAATAAACACTGACTAGAACTCTGTAAAAAAAAAAAGGTAACCATTTTACAAGCATGAAATCTTTTTCTTTCTCTCTATACAATTCAAACAGACAAAGCATGAACTAAGCAGATTACAAATGAGTACACATGCATATATATATATATATATATATATGGATCATCATCTAGCTAGGTTTAACTTTTGGTTCTGATAATGGTGATTGTGCCTCTTCCTTGCGTGTGGATTCTTGTAAGGGCCACCACGGCTTTCCCTGAAAGGCCTGGTCCGTCAGTTGACACGCATGGCCTACAAGCAAAATCACCCACCGGATGCCTTACCGGCCTTGTCGGTGGCATTAAGATCCTCTCATTGATATCGTTTATGGTCATGTCACCTTCAACGCCTCCTGGTTTCACTAGTGCAAATGGATACACCACCCTAGTTATCACCCTCTTTTTTCTCTTATCCTCAACTGAAAATGAAAACACCCACTCATTGTTAACTACTAAAATATAATGTAATCAAACTTTATGAACTAATTAGCGATAATTATGGGAGCAGGTATACCAGGAAGTTGATGCAGGCTGTCCTTGTCAAATATGGATTTCATTTTAGCTGAGTCTTTGTAGGAAGAAGATGAAGAATCGAGAGTTTCAGGAGCTGCTGATATTTCCTCTTCTGGGGTTTTCACCTCTGCAATAACATTTGCTTCCTCTTCGCTCATATTGCTCATGGGCGTACTTATGGGTTCATCTACATTTGAAATCCATATGATTCATCAAAACACACACAGAGAGAAGAGCATCCATGTATTAAGAAGAGAGGAAAAAAACATTGAATTATCGAATAAAAGCAGGAAATAGGTTATGCTGTTTATTAATTCAGTTTGGGAAATTTTAAATATCATCTAGAAAATCACCTGAAACTCCATGAATACTACTGGTAATGTGACTCATGCAACTAAAATTCTCAGACATTTCCCACTCACAGTTTTCATTCCAGTAGCTCTGTACAACATCAGAACCAATCATTCACTAGAAAAAAAAAATTAAAACCCTTAATTATTTAGAATTCAGAACTTCTGAATTACGTACCTTTGCAAGATGATGGTCATCTGATATTTTGGTTTGATCATCAGGGTACAACAGCAAGCGTCGCCGTTTAGAACGTTCGCTAAATTCTAGCAAAGCATCTTCTAAATACCCAGTAGAGAAATCAGACTCCAGAGACGAGAAAAAAGGTGAAGCTCCATCCATAACTGCAAATAAATTCACACCAATAAGGTTTTCGAAATTTATCCACCAAGGAACAAGAACGCTTAACAGACAAGAACAGTGTAAAGACGATGTAAAGGAGGAAAAAAGAAGATTAAAGCAACCTAAAGACATGGTGTCTGCGTTGAGAAGTCCAAGGTTTTGAAGATCCCAGCAACCACCTAGGGAAGAAGACCCATGAAGGTAGGTAGAAGAAGAATAGGCCATGAAGCAGTGATCAAGAAGCTCAGAGATTAAAATCTTGATGACCCATATATTAAAATGTTGGGGGCAATTGCCATATATGGAGTAGTTGTGGAAAAAATGGTCGAGAAATACATGATTTTTAGAAGAAGGAGAAGAAGTAGCCAGTCAACGGCAAGTAAAGAAAAAACAATAAATAAAATAAAAAACAATAATTAAAGGGTGTCTGTGTCTTGGGATATGGAAAAATGGGGTCACAGGAAACCTTTAATATTTTTTCATAGGTTTGTATATGGAAGGGTTATGATGTGGGGGGCCAAATCATTGCAAAGGTTATGATTCCCTGCTGTTGTTGTTTGGTGCATGCAAAGGAAAAATAAAATTAAAAAAAAAAAATTGGAATTTGGTGAAGAAGAAAGAAAAAAAAGAAAGAAAGAGAATAGGAACAAAGATACATGCTTGGTACAAACAATTCAAATTTCAGCTTTTCCTTTCTTTTTAGCTTTTACCTTCTTATATGGGGTACCAACCGTTTCCACATTCTTCACCTTGGTGGGTGGGGTCATATCAGTTATCTCCACCTCCCTATTTTCATTGGGTGTATTTTCCTCGTGGTGGGTCCAAATCTTGGCATGCTGGTGGGGGCCCAGTGTAAAGGCTTGAAGACGAAGATGATGTGGACCACCACCTTTCTTTTTAATGGGTTTGAATCTAAGGTTTGTCTAGATGTGTTTTGGCACACATTGTAGTTTGTGTGGTTAACTTGATTGATGTTTATCGGACGGCGGAGGAAGATTGTTTGTGATGAGTTTTTGTGGTGTTTTGTGCCAACAATTAATTGAGAAATCGATCAATCAAATGGACTTTTGTTAAAAGTGGGCTGGGCCCAAAGCCTAATAATAAAATCATATGTAATTGAAAAATCCAGGCCCATTTACAGCCGGATTACACCCTTTTGATTGCGTTTAATCTCTAATATTATGTGAAATTATTTATTTTAAATAGTAATTTCAAGAGAGATATAAAATTACAGGTGATAATAAAAGGGAATGAATTCAATTTTGACTAAAAATTAAATTTTCAAGATTGGGATGTTGTAATAAAAACCCAAGTGAGAATGATTTTATGCTTTGTAGTACATAATGATTAGAGTTTTAGATGGTGATGAATGCCAACAAGTACTATGGACAAGAAATAGCCAAAGCACAATTGAGATAGTACCAAGCCAGAAAAAACAACCAATAAGGCATAGTAATAAACTTCTACTTATAAGCACAGAAAAGCATTAACAAGATTTCACAACAATTTATAAAATCACTGCTGCTTTAATGTGTCAATTATGAAGCACAACATGAACCCTAAATGGAAGCTCTTATTTAACACTATCTCTACTCTCACATGGAAATGGGATTTTGCTTAGTTTTTTCTTTCTCCTCTATATATCCATTTTGAGTCTCATGGGGTTGTATGACTAAGTTTAGCAGCTGAGTGAATTCTTTCGAGTACTCAATCTGATCGAATATTATTGATGTATATTTAAGTAATTTTTAATCAAATTTGAAATATATTTAATTTATGAAATAATAGTTATTTTGATTTTCAATTTAAAATTGGATACCTACTTTTTGAACTTATTGGTTAGCAAGGTTATAAACCTCTTTTCTTTTGTCTTTCAATTCATGTATGATTACCCTCTTTATATGTCTTCCTCTAAAGCTCTTTAATTATTAGATTCTAATAGAATGCCAGTGATAATATTTCGATTTGAAATAAATTGAAATATTAAATAATAAATAAATTATTAATAAATTCGAACTGTAATTCCTTTAATTTGATTGGTTTTTTATGATCCGCTGTCGTGTAACCTGAATGTTTTTGGATATTGTGGGCTATCAGTGGGCTGCCTTCTTGAATCCCACTCTAGGAGACCCACGGATTGAATATATGGTAAGGAAATTAAAGGCCTATCCCAATACCCACCAACACTGGTGGGCCAAACTTTATACCTTGTCGATTTGTATAAACCAAGACTAAGCAGAAATCGATTCAAATCAAAAAATCAAATCGAATCGAGTCAATTCAGTTCAATCGATTAGATTTTAAAATTTAATCGGTTTGATTCGATTTTACATTATAAAAATTTCGGTTATTTCGGTTCGGTTTGATTTTGAAGAGAAAAAAAATCAGTTAAACCGAACCGAATCGAATAATAATTATATATTCAAATCGAACCGAATTGATTTTTGAATTGATTTATTTTTATGGGAAATTTATGAATTATATTTAATTATATATATATATTAATTGTTTAATTTCATTAATTAATGGTTATTAGGTTCAAACCAAAGTCAAAATTAGATCAAATAACTTGAAAATCAAGTCTAAATTAAAAAGATCAATCAAAAATCAAAACCAATCTGTATAAATTGAATCGAATTGAAATAAAATGGTTCAATTCGATTAGATTTTTTATTCATTTCAGTTCGATTCGATTTTTAACATTTAAAATTCGATTTTTATAATTTAATTCAGTTTGGTTCAGTTTGAACTGAATGCTCATCCCCCTAGTATAAACTACTACAAAATTGGCGCAGCATTAGCAATTGTAGATGATATCTAAGTTTATACGGTGTATATATAATTTTATAATTATAAAAATTTTTTAAATATACAAAATTTAACTATTTATATTTTGTTAGTTTATATATTTTTGAGTTAATTTTCTTTAATAATGAAATATTGAATTTATTAAGACCAAATAACTTTTAATATTTTAAATTTTTTATAAAACATATATAATTAGAGTGAAAATTTTAAATTTTTTCTAACACTATTTAAGAGTTTATATGTATAATAATAAAATAAATTTAATTGAACATAATTTTATATAATGTTGATTTTTTTTAATTCTTAGTTATTTTTTTTAATTTTTTTTAAATTTTATTTAATAAAATTAATTATATATACCCATATTAATAAGTATCAATATTATTAATTTTTATTTAATATGTAATATTTTACATAATTTTATATTTTCTTATAGAGAAAAATTTTAAAAATACAATTAGAAATATATTAAAACTAATAAATTATTTAAAAATGATAAATTAAAAACTAAAAATATTTTTTATATAAAAAATAAAAAATTGATGATTATAGAATAAAAAACACTCACGTAAGTATATTATTATTTTTAATTGGAATGATTATAGTAAAAATGTATAAATAAGTATTTAATTTATAGTAAAATATTTTATCAAACTGGCTTATAATGTATTTTTAAATTAAAATTTTTATAACTATTTTTTCAAAAGTAAATTTCAAAATTTAATAAAGTAAGTTATTGGATCCAAATAAATAAAAATTCTATTAAATGATATAATTCTTATTTTCATAAGAAAATTAACCTCTTTTTAAATTAAAATATCAATTTATATTTATATTTAAATATAAATTTATTAAATTGAGATAAGAATTCTATATTCAAAGTATAATTTTTAATTTTTTATATATATTTATTATTTATCAAATTAGAATAAATTTATAGTATTAAAAATTAAAAAATATTATATGTTTTTACATTTCTGTTTAATAAATAAACATATATGAAGTTTTTTATAATATTTTCTCGTTATTATGTATATATACATATTTAAATTTAAATAGTATTTAGAAAATAATAATAAATTCAATTTTAATTGAAACTAATTTATATATTAATGCAATATTAAAAATTTTAAAATATATTTATAATAAAAAAATAATAAATTTATTTTATATGAAATATTTTTAATAAATTTATAAGAAATTAAATAAAAAGAAAACTTTTACGTCAATTTAAATATATTGTATAAAAATATATTTACATAAATAATTATTAAATAAAGATAAAAAAAAATTTATTAGAATTCATTAAAAAAAGAATTCATAGAAATAAAAATACCTTTGCATATTTTTATAAACAATAAAAATTATGAAGATATTTTTATAAAATTTTATTTTAAATTATGTTATAATAAAATTTAAATAAAAATAAGATTAAAAAATTTAAATTTTTATAAATTCTAAAATTATATAAACAACTAAATTTTAAGTATTAAGAATTTTTTATTAAAAAATTAAATAAAATTTTAAATTACTCCCATATTTTTTATACAAGTATCTGCAATGCATAAGAAAAATTATCTGTTTTTCCCCTTGTTTTGTCTGTGCTGGTACCTTTTATGCATTCCCTGTGGTTTTACCATTCCGGTGTTTGACGTTCAATCGTCATTGCGAGTTCTTTTGATTGCGTCTGCTGAAAAGGTAGTGGATAACAGATTACAGCAACTGAAAAAGTAGTTAAAATCAATGAAACCTCGTCTACTTCCATTAGTGAGTATAGAACAGAAGCCGTGGACAGATAATTTGTTGCAGTTAGTGGTAGATCATAGAATGCTGCAGATAAAAGATTCCTTCCATGTTTTTGGAGAATCACTTAGCCTACGGTTGGTCGTATGGGTGTCAATAATCAACTTTTGACTACCTAATCTTTTATTTTAGAGAATGAATGAGAATTAAAGATGTAGCCTTTGATTTCTCCTCTTTCCTTTCTTTATTTTTCTTTTTTTATAATAAAACATAATTAAATCTTTTATTACACTTTATTACGCTTTACAAAACTAAATTTGATAATTTCAGCTTAAGCTTACAATCTAATTAAAGAGTTTTTAGTTCACCATTTTAATATAGCTCATAATTGATAGACACTCAAACAGATGAATAAAAATATTTAGTAAACTTAAAAAAATAGAACCGATAGTTAATGAGTAATTGATATGATATCTATTAGCTGCAGTTTATATCAGTTCTATTTTTAGAACTGCTTTTCATCGATTGATAGCGAATTTAATTTAATTTTTTATTTAGACTATATTAACCTTTTCATGTAATTTGAAAATTAATATTATTAATCATTTTATTTTTCTTTATTTATAATCTTAACATCTTAATTAGCCTATTACAACTTTGTTAAAATATTTTTTATTGATAACATAAAATATAAAATATTTATTTATTATAAAATAATGCATTTTTTACTTCTAAAAATTTAAAATTAGCTATAAGTTTTTTCTTTATCGATAATAATAATTACTTTATTATTTTATAACTACATTTTAAAAGTTATTTAATTATTTTTTAAAGAATTTAATTATTTTTTTATTTTAATAATAAAATAAGTAATATAATATAATAAATCAACAATTATATATTTATTTCAATAATAAAATAAATAATATAATCAAATCAATAATTTTATATTTATTTTAATAATATAATAAATAATATAATATATCAAATTAATAATTATATATTTATTTTAATAATAAAATAAATGATATAATAAAATTATAATTTAATATTTATTTCAATAACAATATAAATTATATGATATATGTCTTCAGTCAATTTTCATATCAATAGTGATAATTAAATAAAATTTTACTAAATTCATGATATAAATCAGTTATTATCAACTATCAATTATTAATAATTGGTCAAATTTTTATATCAATAATAATAATTAAATAAAATTTTACTAAATACATGATATAAATTAATTATTATCAATTATCAATTATTAGTAATTAATCAATAATAAAAATTATTGATTAACAGTTATTATCTGTATTTAAGGGTTGAATTAAACAGCCCTAACATCTTTACACCAAAAGAGAAAGAAATTCTATATTACACGACAACCCACTACGCATCTATTGGAAAATGGTTGACCAAACCAAACAATCACAGTAATCATCATACTCAGGTCTTCAAGAGAAGACACGCATAGTTTTCCAAATTTTCCTACCTAATCAACAAATACAGAAGGAAAAAAAATCCCAAGAATTTTCCGGCTCTGCGGACAAAGAGGACAACCTGGTTAGCAATACAGCCAAAAGTCTAGACGAAAGGCATGAAATGAAGGTTTGCACCCAGCAAATTATCTTGAGAGTTATCAGGCGTAGCTTCCTCATGATGTCGCCGGCAGAAGGGAGGTGGAGCAGCGACAACTCGGGCACGACAAAGTGGGCAATCAGAGTGAGAAAACAGCCACATGTCTATACAAGGAGCATGAAAGGAGTGGTTGCATCCGGGCAATTGCCTGATCTCCTCTCCCTCTTCAAAAACCGACAAGCAAACAGCACATTCATAATCGCTTCCCTGGCCTTGGGAACCCATATTATCATCCTTCCTGAACTTGAAAGTGGACGAGTTCAAACTGTGGCTACTTGCTGTTGCCTCTATAAATCGGCCAGGTCTCTGGGCTGACAGGTCCTGACTTCGACGATTCGAGCACCACTTGATGAAGATAAGATTGTACATGACTAATAGGATAGCTGCTGTCCCAATTATTATAAGGCCATAGAATGGAATTGGCAGGTTGGCTTTGTGAGAAGCAGGTGGCGGCTGAATATAAGGGCTTGAAACATCACCCATATCGATTATTTTCTTGATTGCATAAAAATGGGTAATTAAGCAATTTTAGAATGGAATTGAGAAGTAATATACAAAAGGGGGAAAATATTGCATAGGAGTATTAAAATAATGTTATGTAGTTAATCTTAAAGGCATGGTAGTCATGTAGTCAAGGAGGAAAATGTCTGGAAATATCTGCGGGCAGAGAAAGAAGACAAAGGAAGGCCCAATCAGTAGACGGCGAAGGAGGCTGCTTGAAGACTACCTGATGGAGATTGAATTCATAGATAATGACCCTTCCATTACGACAAACTGAATACAATAAAATAAATTAAATTAGAACGATTGATCAATTTTTTAGAGTCTGTTGGATAAAATTAATTATTTTAATAGCCACTAATTATTTCAAAAATTATCAAATAAAAATAAATATAAATTTTATTATATTGTAAAATTTTAATTCTCAATGTATAAAATAATGTATTAGGGTTTATTAGTATTATAATAACCAGAATTATAAAAAAAAATTTTTCTTTCATATAATGCTAACAGGACTTTTATTTTTCTTCTTTTATTATAATTTTTTACAATACTTTTATTTTTATTATTATTATTATTATTAAGAATATTTTAATTTGTGCACAAGTTTACTCCCTTATTTTTACTCTTTTATATATATATATATATATATACACATATATATATATGGATTTTAGATTATTATTGTTATTATATTAAATACAAACAATTCGATTTAAATTTTAGTTTTAATTATTGATGTATTAATATAGATAAAAAGATTTTTTATTTAATTAATATTTCTAAATTTTAATATAATTAAATAAGATGTAAACTCCTATTATGATAAATTTATTTACTATAATTTATAATTTATTTAACAATTATAAGAAAAAAAAGCTTCCTAACCAAGCAACGAAAATATAATTTCTTTTTCTTATGCAGCATCTTGATAGTTTGGCTTTTATTAAGATCTTAATCTATTTTAGTATTTAAATAATAATTTAATTATTATATTTTATAAATATAAATAAAAAAATCCTAATATTAATAGACTTTCTATTATATTAGTATTCTAAACTTTATTTAATTAAACTTTCATATTAATTAATTAATAAGTATTTTTATAATAATTAAATTAAGTAATTACATTAAATATATAGGAATATTTTAGTCCGTTAATAAGTTCGTCTTTCATTCTTATATTTATTATTAAAATAGAATTATAGATATAAACTATAAATTCTTAATTATATTTGTTTATCAAATAAACAAATGTAATTAATGCTTTCTTTTTCTGCACAAGAAATTAATAAGACATTAAATTCAATTGGATCATTAGTATCTTATTAGTAGCCAATGACTTGGCTGTAAAGGAAAAAAATTATACAGTATCCAAGGGGGAGGTGGACAACTATTAGACTACTACTAATCCTATTGAGACATAACCACCCAAGCTTCCTTTCTTCCCAAGTTAGTCAGTATACATATAAACTGGGCTTTCTTTTTTCTATATATAGTCCCTTAACTTTCTCCAATTGCGTACATCATCGTTTGTTTTGTTGAATCAATTATTCTTTTCTTTCAAAATCATATCAATGGAGTCTCGTGATTTTAACTTAGATATCATCTTCGAAATTTTATCACGTTCTTCCTTGAAAACTCTGGCTAGATGCAGGCTTCTTTCCAAGGAAATTAATAGTCTCACTTATCAGTCAGCTTTCATGAATCTCCATTGCCCGAGAACCAAAACCATATCTGGGTATTTTGTGCAAAGCTTGAGGTATAACAAGTATTCTTCTGCCTTTGTTGATAATATTTGTTCAGATTATAAATTGTCCGTTGATTTCTTATGTGTTCCTGTAAAGATTGAGGCATCCACAAGCCAAGGTATTTTGCTTTGTAGTTATAATAGGGAGAGAATTCCTCGCTATTATGTGTGCAAGCCTAGTACTAAAGAATGGCAAATCATTCCAAATCCTAAGACTCGATATTTCACCGAAGGTTTTGCCATGATTGTGTTGAAATCAAATCCTTTGCACTACAGGATAGTGAGATTCTCAAGGCCTCGGGGTAGCCATAAAAGGTATCACCTTAGATGCGAGCTTTTTGATTCAATGACCAGGGCATGGAAGCAGCTGCAAGAAGTAAAATTTTCGTACGGTGAGTTCCTTAAAAGTTTCGAGCCAACAGTATCAGCTTGTGGTTCCCTTCACTGGCTTACCACTAAAAACAATATTTTAGCATTCCATGAAGACATAGAGAAGTATAGCATCTATTCACTCCCTTCTCCAGTTTATGAGAGTAATACTTACGAATACAAAAAGCTCACTGAGTATGAAGGGAAGCTTGGTCTAATCTGCAAGGGAACAGATAATAGTTTCATGGACTTGTGGGTAATGGAAAGTTATGAAAAAAAAGAATGGTGTAAAAGGCAGAGAATCAGTATTGAATGTTTAAGAGAAATAGAGAAATACACAAATCCTGATGTCTTTTACAATGCTGATATTGCACTGATGAGAGGATTCTACAAAGTCATATTTTTCAAGTTTAAGAATGGAAACAGCGCCGATATAGTGAGACTGGACAAGAACATTAATATGCTGGGTACAGAAGTTTTTCCCTTTAAATCCGATTTTGAGCCAAGTAATTTGAAGAATGAGTTTTTGCAGAGGGCAGACAAGAAGAAGGAAATCAAAGAAAAGGGCAATGGAGTCTCTTAATGATAAGTAAATTAGTCATGAGTTCATGTTTTGTGGAAATCTAACAGTTTTAATTTTCGTCTTTCTTTATTTGCCTCTATTTTTGTTATAAAGATTTGTGGTTCTTCACCTAGTCTTCGTCTGAATTTTATTAATTCAGGAATTATTGACGGAAGAATTTAATTTATTGTTTTTCGGTGCTGTGCAGTGTTCATCAGTTCATGGTTATTATCCCTGTAGATTTATAAATTATTAAATCCATTTAAAAAAAACATAAAATTAATTAATTTATACTTTTCTTTTACATCACATATATTTATGGGCTCTTAACAAAGCTCATATAAGATTTTTCATACTTAAACGTTGTTTACTATGAATTTAATACACAGACAATGTATACGGTAATACTCGCTTATTAAATATTTTATATTTTAATTTCATGATAAATCGGATCTCAACATAAATTTTCTTATAATTAATTAGAATTTCTGTAAATATTTCATCTATTAGAGTTAAATTTATAATTAGTTTGGGTTTGTAATTTCTTTAATAAATGGAATTTTTAGTTAAGTTAGGATTATATTATATTTATCTACAAATAGGTTTATTATATAAAAAATCTATACCCGTACACATATTCAACAATTAATATAATTCTTTAAAATTCTCTTGATTCTCTTTGTGGATTATTTTCTTTCTTCACTTTTTTTTTTTAATTTATTTTCTTTTTTCTTTCCTCAATTTCTTCATCGATTATTCCTTTATAGTTTCCTTACGTTGCTAATCTAGGTAGTTATATATTCCTTGACAGCTTCCATTGGCTGCTGTGAACTCTAAATGTAGAATTTTAGAGATCAATTTAATTAGAATGAAGTTTTTAACAATTTTATATCTTTTATTAATTTCTTAATTATTACAAAATTGAATTGAAACATTGAGACAAGAGTTCATAATGAATGAAATGAGGTTACTCAGGTTAGAATTAACCATTACTAAAAGGTTAAAAATAAACAATTAAGAATTTCAGTGGGGAATTGTAAGATTTTGTTCGGTAATTAATATTATCATATGGGATAAAATCAATTCCTTTAATGTGACTCAATATTAATTAATATTTACTTTAATTAATATAAATCTTAATCATACAAAGATTACTTTAATTAAAGTAAATCCTAATTTTAATTGTATAAGAATACTTGATGGACATACCAAATTAAGTCTTATATATATATATATATATATATGAGCTGATCCTCTCTTTACCTAGAAGGTCACACACATTCTCTTTCATAAAGTAAGAGATAACAAGGTCATCTCAAGAAAGTCTTCAATCGCTAAAGTTTTGTGTGTGAATCAAGAATGGTCAAGAGAGAGAAATCAGTCTATTAAATTAAAGGGTCTCTCTTAATTATCAGAATGGCTCAATTAAACTCTGTATTAGATACACTTTATAGATCTGTGAGAATATATTTATTCAAGATCCATTATTAGGGTGATGGTTAAATTTTATGTTTATAATTCACTTTATGTTTATGATTGTTATGATCTATTAAGATTTATTTTGCATGTGATATCAGAGCTCTAGGTTTTAAACAATTAAATTTTTCCATCAAATTTATGATGACAAATATAATGTTGAAGTTCTTACTTGTTATTAGATTTAGGTAGAATTGAAGTATAAGTTTTATAGGTCTAAAGATTAAAAATTAATGTTTAATGATTAAAAAAATTAAGTTGTGCCGAAACTCATTAGATTCGGCCATGAGGATCAACTTGTTAAAAAATATGTTTATATAAAAAAAAAATCTAAAATTAATGAATTTCGGCCATAGGAAGTTGAACTTGGAAAGGAGTTCAATTCTGAGCCATGAGCAAAGATTAATAATAGAATAATAACAATAAAAGTTTGGCCAAACCTCTATAAATTGAGTTTTGGCTGCATAAGTTAAATAATGTAAACCGTATTTTTAAAGTAATAAGTACGGCATATGGCTGTGTATTACATTGTCCAATTAATATTTTACTTTTTGAAGTAATTAAGTTATTATGTTTTCACCCAGTCTAATTAAAATTTGTAATCAAATCTAATAAATGAATAATTATTAGGTTTATTAAGATACATAATTTATATGTATGCCTTATGATATTTATTTTAGTTTGTTAGTCATCAAAGTGGCAAAACTAAAATAAAATAAAATTAATAGCTTGTTAGTCACTAAAGTGACCAAACTATGAATGTTGTTTATATGCATATAAAAATTATCAATTATCTATACTAATAGATGCCTATGATGAAAAATGGATTAATTGATACCCACTAATCATCAGAACTTAAGAATTTTACTCAAAGGTAAATCAATTATTCTATGATAGTGAGAATTATGAAAACAATAATATTTTATCAAATATATATTGGATGTCCAAAGATAACATGTATATTTGATGTAAGTTAATTATTGTCCAATCAAGTTTAAAGGCATTTAATTTAGGAAAGTATATTATAGTATCCACCCAAAGTAGAACTGTAATATACTCTAATTGTTTGAATTGTCTGAATCTATTTTAATTTGAGTATGTGTATAATATTTTACAGCTATTACTCTTCATTCGCAAGCTTCATCTGTTATTGTATTCAATGAGCTAAACTTCTCTGAATTGTGTGAGCAAGTCAAGTTTCATTTAGGTGTCTTGGAACTTGACTTAGCATTATTGGAAAATAAGCCCACTACCATTACAAATACAAGCAGTGAAGTGTTAGTAGTATGCCCTAGAGCATATCATTTAGTATATATCTTGTACATGTTTTATTAATAAAAGGCATTTTCACTTTTCCGTTTACATAATATATTTATGTGTAATAGAAAATGTCCATTGATTTTTTGTTAAAAATTCTATTCTTAAGTTGTTAAGAATATGAGTAACAATATTTCTAGCACAAAGTATTATAAATTGGTTCACAATCGAGATACTTCACACAGGACATGACTTATCCGGAAAGATTGTATTCATGATTGTTCCCAATGTATTTATATGAGATATAAATAAGATGGAATGGTGAGTCTCATGCCATATAACAAACATAATAGGCACTTATATATGATAAGTAAGCCGAACCAGTGACATTTATGACAAGCACATGGAGTTTACTCTTGTCAATGTATTGTCATAAATTATATCAGTGCATATAATCTTTAGACCTGAGGTAGCACAGTTATCTTGTATATAAGTGATTTGAGTTTGATACTGCTTTCATACTTGTACTGTGTATGGGTATATGGGCATGTGTTGGCTCATACTAATTATATATGGAGGTAGGTGTTGATCAAGATGGAATCTGTTACCCTAAGTAAATAGGGATAAAATCCTATGTTCATTTAATTGTTCTTGATGTTTCAAGTTCCTAACCATGACAGATAGATTTAATCAGAAAAGATTTTCTGATGAGAAAATCTTTTACTCAAGAACTGGAATTAAAAGAGAACATAATATTCATAGCAAATGGGGTTTGACATAAACCATGACTCCAGCTCGAATTGGGATCTTGTAACAGAGATATTATAGTGCATGGTAACATATGATTATAGGTTCATTTAAGGTATTCCTTATTACTAATTGGGTGGCCATGACATGCTATGCTAGGTGTTAACCATGGTCTATGAGGTGCATAAAATAATTTAGAGAAATCATTTATGGTAAGAAAGAGTTCTGATGATATTAAGAGTTAATATCATATCTCATTGCCAATTAGTGATGAGCCTAGTGAGTCATATACATACACAAGTAATCACCAAGTTAAATGTGATTTAATTAATTAATTAAAGAGTTTAATTGATTAATTAAATAGGTTTAGTTTGCAATTAGATTGTAAAATCCCTAGCATGGCTTGAAACCAAATATAGGTTATTGGATGTATAGTATAAGTTAAATTTATATTTAAAGTATTTAAATATGAATTTAATTATGAGAAATTAATTAATAGAGATTAATTAATTAATTTATATTTGATATAAATTGATTAGAAGAAGAGAAATAATTATTTTGGGTTGAGAACTCAAAATTAAGACACATGGGTATTTTAGTCATTTCACAAGGTGACATGTAGCACCATGAGATGGTGACACATGGCACTACACATAAGCTTGCCAATTGTCTTTTAATCATGTAAGATGATCAAAGTGAAGATTAAATCTAAGTTTGACACTTGGCACAATATGATTGGGTCAATTAAACTAAGAGTCAATCAGAAAGTGACATGTGGCAAGGGTTTTAAGTGATGACCTAGCTATATAAGGGAAAGGATGAAAGAACAAAATACAAGCTACCATTTCTTTCATGTGTGCCGCCACCCTTGGAGTGCACTTCCTCTCTTCTTCTTCATCTCTCATCAATTCAAAGAGAATTGCCAACATTCTCTTGAATTAAAAATACTAGAAATCGTTTCTAGTGTCCTGTATGCATCTATAACATCTCTAAAGGCAAAACCTGATTTTCTAATTAATTGGAAAGGCTTGAGAAGTTGTTCAAGGGGCTGCCATCGGTGATCTTGGTGTGGACAAGCTAGAGGGACAATATCTGGTGTCCTAAGTGCATCCTGAAGGTGCCAAACACAACTGCAGTGCATCAAAAGGTTAGTACACTTATTCTTGATCTAATCTAGGGTTCTAAAGAATTAATCTGTTAATTCTAAAATCTTAAATGGCACATGTAGATTCAAAAATATATTAAAAGTGTTTTAATATGCTGTTTATTATTGAAATCAAATAGATAAAAATGAATCTTGCATGATGCATGTGACCCTAGAAGAAAAATTTTTGAATTCAATGATCTAAACTTATGTTTTTCATGCTTCCGCTCCTTCAATTGGTATAAGAGCCACTATATTTGCCATTTAGATTGTTGATTATATGATTTAATTGTGTGATTTGATCATGAGATGGTTGATTCATTGCTGGTTGCAAAGCAAAGGTGGCGGCATGGTTGGTTGTGCCTATGGTGCGCATGGTTGTGGCACCACTATGGTGCGCAAGGTATGATAGATATTGAATGTGCAATTGTTGTATAATCTAAGGTCCATTTTATGTCTAATTAAATTGTTTAATTAGAATTATAATCACGCAATTAAATTTGTTTGAATGAGATTCAAATATGAATTTTTAAAATTGTTTGAATAAGATTCAAATATGAATTTTTTAAATTTGATTGAATGAGATTCAAATCTGAATTTTTAAATTTGGTTGAATGAGATTCAAATCTGAATTTTTAAATTTGGTTGAATGAGATTCAAATCTGAATTTTTTAAGTTTGTTTGAATGTGATTCAAATCTGAATTTTTTAAATTTGTTTGCATGTAATTCAAATCTGAATTTTTAAATTTGTTTGAATCATATTCAAATCTGGATTTTTAAGTTGAATATAAGATATTCAATTTAATTTAAGTATGTATGTTTTATTTAATTGTTAAATAGTGATATGCATGATGGATGATCATGGACAATAAAAGACCAATGTGATTGGATTTATTTCTTTTAAGTTTCTTTGGGTTATAAATTAATTAATTTATTTTAATTTATTTTGGTGTCATGTATTATAAAGGTTGTAATATTTTTTGGGTTGTAATTTCATTTATTTGGCTCTTGTAAATTCGTCTTGGTATGCTAAGGATTACTATGTAATTGGATTGCAAGAAGATCAAGGAGGTTAAGATCATTGGTGGGACCAGTGGGAGGAATTCAAGATTAAGTGTTGATTATGTACTCCTTCAGCGACTCTTGTAATATGAATGAATGAAATGCACCTAGGAATGCCCTAATTCAATTCTTGGTGGCTCAGAATTGAATCCCTTAGAAAGTCCATGATCATACCATATTTATTTATTATCCATGAATGCATGAAATGTATGGGAATATATGCAAGTATATGATATATACATGCTAATTGGATAATGTGCAAAATGAGACCTTAATAGTAATTAGGACGACAACAAAATCTTCCAAATAAAAGATTAAGTTGGAAATGCTATAATTAAAGTAATTATAACATGGGCCCTCCATTGAGGCAATTATTTTAAGAAATTTTAAATACTTGCATAAGATGCAATTAATTTAAGAGATTTTCTTAAGAATAATTGTTAAGCATTAGATATTGTAAATATGTAAATGGTTTGGTGGTCAATATTGGATGAACCTGAGGACATTAAAATTATTTGCATGTTTACTGGCTCAATGGGATCAACTTAACTAATGCAAGATAAGTCAATAATATATGTACCTAAGATTTTGAGCATTAGGGGCTAGGTAAAGGATTGAACCTCACATGAGATATGATGGGCAAGGAGTTGTTCACTTATAGTTTATTGTAATTCCAATAATGGATGTACCTGAGGATGATCAATAGGATTATAAGAATTCAATCACCCACTAAAAATCCATCTAACTAGGATTTTCGTTTTCTACTTTGGAAGTGTAGGATTCGCTAAGTTAGTGGGAGGACCAATTTGATTAAAAGACCATAATCATTTTGGTAATTATACGGTACATTTACTAATTAATCTGGTTATTTTCTGCAGTTAATTTTCTGATAATAATGAGCACACCACAGCCACCACCATCCAATATCCTTGCAAGCATACTTGATCGCAATAGGTTGACAGGACCTAATCTCTCTAATTGGCTAAGAAATTTGAAACTTG
This sequence comes from Hevea brasiliensis, assembly GCF_030052815.1. Taxonomy (NCBI): domain Eukaryota; kingdom Viridiplantae; phylum Streptophyta; class Magnoliopsida; order Malpighiales; family Euphorbiaceae; genus Hevea; species Hevea brasiliensis. Next base: position 41,691,566 of record NC_079510.1, on the reverse strand, counting down.
TCCTAAACCTTGAATAAATAGGACATGTTCTAGACTCAAATGTTCCTGGTCCCTTACCTCCAAAGGCCACTCAAGAGGAACATGAAACTTTGGACAAGTGGAAGGAGCATGATATGAGAGCCAAATATTACATGCTTACTTCTATGAGTAATGAGTTACAGAAGCAGCATGAGAACATGCAGAGTGCGAGTGAGATCCTCCTTCACCTACAAGAGTTGTACGGTGAGTATAATGTTACACTCATTTCATATAGGCATTTTAGGGTAGTTTTGCATCCATTTTGCCCTTATATTTTAGTATATTTTATGTTTTTAGCTTTATTTTAGTTTATTTGTTAACTTTAGATACTTTATATGTGATTTTTGTAATTTTGTTGTTTTTGATAGGATTTTGTGGCAAATCGAAGATCAATGAGTGCAATAGGAAGTGAATTGAAGAAATTTGGGATTCTTTAAGCATGGAGGAAAGTTGAAGATATAGCAGGAGTGCTAGGTATGAGATATCTAGACATCTGTTCTACATGAGGATGTCTGAGGGACAGAATATTGGGGATCATGTCCACAAGATGATTCGGCTGATTGAGCAGTTGGAACATCTTGACTTTAACATGGATTTCCAACTGCAAACAGATTTGATCATTCAGTCCCTTCCTGAGTCATTTGGGAATTTTATGACAAATTTTCATATGACTAAGCAGGAATGCACCTTGGCTGGTTTACTCAACATGCTGGTTATTGCCCAAAAGAATATACCGAGCAATAAAGGAAAAGAGGTAACTTTGATTGCATCTTCTTCTGCTGAAAAGTCCAACAAGAAGAAGGGCAATAAGAAAAAGAAACCTCAGATTCCTAGTCCTTCCAAAAAAAATAGCTAAACAGAAAGGAAAGACTAAAGCTGATCAAGGCAAAGGAAAGTGTTTCCACTGCCAGTAGGATGGGCACTAGAAAGGGAACAGCCCAGAGTATAGCAATCTAAAAGAATGCAATACTATGATGAAAATCAACTCAAGTTCAAAATATATTTGACACTTAAGATTAGGTCATGTTGCAGAAGATAGGATTGCAAAGCTAGAGAAAATGAGAATTTTATCTTCATTAGGTTTTGGACCTACTCCAACTTGTAAATTCTGCTTTCAAGGCAAAATGACTAAATCAGCCTTTGTTGGACAAGGGTTAAGAGTTGAAAATATTTTTGAGCTAATACATAGTGATGTATGTGGTCCATTTAAAGAAATGGCTAGAGGCGGTTTTCATTATTTTATTACCTTTACTGATGATAAATCAAGGTTTTGGTATTTGTATTTGATGAAATACAAATATGAATCCTTTGAAAAGTTTAAAGAATTTAAATCTGAAGTAAAAAATCAAACGGGAAAAGTATTAAAGCTCTTCGATCAGATCGTGGAGGTGAATACTTGAGTACTGACTTTGATGAATACTTGAGAGAGCACGACATTGTTTCCCAGTTGACTCCTCCAGGAACACCACAACTGAATAGTGTATCTGAAATGAGAAATCGTACCCTATTGGATATGGTACGTAGTATGATGAGCTATACTGATATGCCAATCTCCTTTTGGGGATTTGCATTAGAATCAGCTTTGTATATTCTGAACAGGATTCCGTCAAAATTAGTATTTTCCACACCTTATGAGATATGGCATGGAAGAAAATCAAGTCTTAAGCATGTTAAGATTTGGGGTTGTCCAGCTTTTATCAAAAAGCTAAACACTGATAAATTGGAAACCAGATCAGAAAAGGGTCGATTTATTGGATATCTAAAAGATAGTTTTGGATATTATTTTTATTTGCCTACATCACAAAAAGTTGTGGTAAGTAGAGATGCCACATTTCTTGAACAACAGTTTGTTTAAGAAGGAGGCAAAGGAAGGCAAATAGAGTTAGAATTGGAGAATTCTGACCAACCAACAGATCAGATGGATATAGATCCATCTAGTCAACCTACACTTATTGATGAAACATCTACAGTTGTTCCTCGTAGATCAACCAGGGTATCTCACCCACCAGTGAGATATGGTTTCCTTCATAAAGAAGAATAAGAGTTGTCTATTCATGAAGAAGTAGATCATGGAGATGATCCACTTACCTATGAAGAAGCTATATCAGATATAAACTCTTCAAAATAGATTGATGCTATGAAATCTGAAATTGATTCCATGTATAAGAATCAAGTTTGGGATCCTGTTGACCCACCTGAAGGTATTGTACCTATAGGGAACAAATGGATTTTCAAGAAGAAAATTGATTCTGATGGAAAGGTAGAGACCTATAAAGCAAGGCTAGTAGCGAAAGGGTTTCGCCAAAGGCAAGAAATTGACTATGAGGAGACTTTCTCGCCTGTTGCCATACTTAAATCAATTAGGATTCTATTAGCAATAGCTGCATACTATGATTATGAGATTTGGTAGATGGATGTCAAAACAGCTTTTCTCAATGGATACATTGAAGAAAACATTTTCATGGAACAACCTAGGGGTTTTAAATCCCAAGATGGTTCCAAAGTGCGCAAGCTAAAGCGATCCATTTATGGGTTGAAACAAGCTTTGAAGAGTTAGAACATCCATTTTGATGAAGCCATTAAGTCATTTGGTTTTATCAAAAATGAGGATGAGCCACGTGTATATAAGAAAGTTAGTGACAGTGCTATCACTTTCCTTGTCTTATATGTGGATGACATTCTGTTGATAGGTAATGACACAGGTATGTTGACAACTATAAAGGTATGGTTGTCAAATCCATTCTCCATGAAAGACTTAGGGGAGACAACCTATATTCTTAAGATTCGCATCTATAGAGATAGAGCGAAAATAATAATTGGTTTATCCCAAAGTCTATACTTGGAGAAGGTGTTAAAAGAGGTTTAACATGCTTGATTCTAAGAGAGGATTGTTACCAGTGAGACATGGTATCCACCTTTCTAAATAGATGTCTCCAAAGACACCTGAAAAAAGAGATAAAATGACCAGGATTCCAAATGCTTCGGCTATTGGAAGTTTGATGTATGCAATATTGTGTACTAGGCCGGATATCGCATATGCTATTAGTTTGACTAGCAGGTATCAATCCAATCCAATCCAAGTATGGAACACTGGATAGCTGTCAGGAATATCCTTAAGTACTTGAGAAGAACTAAGGATTTATTCCTGATATATGGAGGTGGTGACTTGCAATTGGATGGTTATATTGATTCTGATTTCCAATCAGATATCTATGATAGAAAGTCTACCTCTGGGTTTGTGTTCATTTGTAATGGAAGTGCAGTCAGTTGGAAGAGTTCCAAACAGAGTACGACTGCAGATTCCACTATAGAGGCTGAGTATATTGCTGCATCAAATGCTGCAAAAAAAGCTGTTTGGATATAAGGAACCTCGGTCTCACCAAAAATCCAAACACATTGAAAGGCGCTACCATATTATCAAATAGATAGTTGGGTAAGGCGATGTAGCCATGCAGAAAATAGCATCAGCTGAAAGTCCAACTGATCCATTCACTAAGCCTATGTCACAAGCTCAGTTAGACCGACATCTTGAGAAAATGGGTCTGAGGTATTATAATGAATGACTCTAGTGCTAGTGGGAGATTGTTAGTAGTATGCCCTAGAGTATATCATTTAATATGTATCTTGTACATATTTTATTAATAAAAGTCCTTTTCACTTTTCCGTTTACATAATATATTTATGTGTAATAGAAAAGGTCCATTGATATTTTGTTAGAAATTCTATTCTTAAGTTATTAAGAATATGAGTGACAATATTTCTAGCACAAAGTATCATAAATTGATTCACAATCGAGGATACTTCACACAGGACATGACTTATCCGGAAAGATTATATTCATGATTGTTCCCAATGTATTTATATGAGATATAAATAAGATGAAATGGTGAGTCTCATACCATATAACAAACATGATAGGCACTTATATATGATAAGTAGGTCGAACCAGTGACATTTATGACAAGCACATGGAGTTTACTCTTGTCAATATATTGTCATAAATCATATCAATGCATATAATCTTTAGACCTGAGATAGCACAGTTATCTTGTATATAGGTAGTTTGAGTTTGATACTGCTTTCATACTTGTACTGTGTATGGGTATATGGGCATGTGTTGGCTCCTACTAGTTATATATGGAGGTAGGTGTTGATCAAGATGGAATCTGTTACCCTAAGTAAACAGGGATAAAATCCTATGTTCATTTAATTGTTCTTGATGTTTCAAGTTCCTGGTGAGGACAGATAGATTTAATCAGAAAAGAATTTCTGATGAGAAAATCTTTTAATCAAGAACTGGAATTAAAAGAGAACATAATATTCATAGCAAATGGGGTTTGACATAAACCATGACTCCAGCTTGAATTGGGATCTTGTAACAGAGAGATTCTAGTGCACAGTAACATATGATTATAGGTTCATTTAAGGTATTCCTTATTACTAATTGGGTGGCCATGGCATGCTATACTAGGTGTTAACCATGGTCTATGAAGTGCATAAAATAATTTAGAGAAATTATTTATGGTACGAAAGAGTTCTAATGATATTAAGAGTTAATATCATATCTCATTGTCAATTAGTGATGAGTCTAGTGAGTCACACACATACACAAGTAATCACCAAGTTAAATGTGATTTAATTAATTAATTAAGAGTTTAATTGATTAATTAAATAGGTTTGGTTTGCAATTAGATTGCAAAGTCCCTAGCATGGCTTGAAACTAAATATAGGTTATTGGATGTATAGTATAAGTTAAATTTATATTTAAAGTGTTTAAATATAAATTTAATTATGAGAAATTAATTAATAGAGATTAATTATTTAATTTATATTTGATATAAATTGATTAGAAGAAGAAAAATAATTATTTTGGGTTGAGAACTCAAAATTAAGACACAAGGGTATTTTGGTCATTTCACAGGGTGACTATATAAGGGAAAGGATGAAAGAACAAAATACAAGCTGCCACTTCTTTTATATGTGCAGCTACCCTTGGAGTGCACTTCCTCTCTTCTTCTTCATCTCTCATCAATTCAAAGAGAATTGCCAACATTCTCTTGAATTAAAAATACTAGAAATCGTTTCTAGTGTCCTGTAGACATCTATAACATTTCTAAAGGCAAAACCTGATTTTCTAATTAATTGGAAAGGCTTAAGAAGCTGTTCAAGGGGCTGCCATTGGTGATCTTGGCGTGGACAAGCTAGAGGGATAACATTTGGTGTCCTAGGTGCATCTCGAAGGTGCCAAACACAATGGCAGTGCATCAAAAGGTTAGTGCACTTGTTCTTGATTTAATCTAGGATTCTAAAGAATTAATCTGTTAATTTTAAAATCTTAAATGGCAAATGTAGATAAAAAAATATATTAAAAGTGCTTTAATATGCTATTTATCATTGAAATCAAATAGATAAAAATGAATCTTGCATGATGCATGTGACCTTAGAAGAAAAATTTTTGAATTCAATAATCTAAACTTATATTTTTCATGCTTCCGCTCCTTCATGAAAAAGAGAAGTTGTACCATAAGCAATGCGAACGGTCAAATAGATTAAGCCTTATGTTTCTGCGAATGACTATTGCCAACAATATTAAGACAATAATTCCATAAACTGAAAATGCAAAAGAATACCTTAATTTTATGGAAGAACGGTTTCGATCTGCAGACAAGTCACTTGCTGGTACTCTAATGGCACAACTCACGACCATGAAGTATAATGGGTCGAAGAATATGCATGAGCACATTATAGGGATGAGTGATATTGCAGCAAGGTTAAAGATCTTAGGGATGGCTGGGGTTGATTCCTTTTTAGTACAGTTCATTCTGAACTCACTACCTCCTGAATATGAGCCATTTCAAATCAATTACAACACTATTAAGGATAAGTGGAATGTTAATGAATTGGCCAGTAAGCTAGTTCAGGAGGAAACGAGATTAAAGAATCAAGGGACTCATTCTATCAACATTATGGGTCAAAGAGCTAGTAAAGGACTTAAACCAAAAGCCAACAAGTTTAAGAAGAAAAAGAAATGATCTTCAAATGCTTCTCAAACTGCAAAAAGGGAACAAATGGCAGATAAGTGTCACTTCTGTAAGAAAGTAGGACACTATCAGGAAGATTGCCTGAAACGTAAAGCTTGGTTCGAAAAGAAAGGTAATCCTTATGCTTATGTATGTTTTGAATCAAACTTAATTGAAGTTCCTAATAATACTTGGTAGCTTGATTCTGGTGCTACTACTCATGTATCCAACTTGATACAAGGATTTCTTACGATCCAAACCACAAATTCAACTAAAGACTTTCTATTTATGGGGAACGAGATGAAGGCCCCAATTGAAGGCATAGGGACTTACCGTTTGATCTTGGACAATGGTTATCACTTAGATCTTTTACAAACTCTTTGTGTACCTTCAGTTTCTAGGAATGTTATTTCTATTTCAAAACTTGATGAATCTAGGTTTAATGTTAAATTTGGACATGGATGTTTCAGTTTATTTAATCATAATAATAATTTCATTATTGGTTCTGGAATTCTTATTGATGGTTTATATAGGCTAAAACTTGATGATAATTTTGCTGAATCCTTGCTTGTCACTTATAGCAAAATTGGGATTAAGTATAGTAGACTAAATGAAGATTCTGCTTTTTTGTGCCATAAGCATTTGGATCACATATCCAAAAAAAGATTAGAGAGGTTGGTAAAGAATGAGATTTTACCGAGTCTAGATTTTACTGATCTTAATGTGTGTGTGGATTGCATTAAAGTAAAGCAAACCAAACACAATAAGAAAGGAGCCACAAGAAGCAGTCAGCTTCTTGAAATTATACACACTGATATATGTGGGACTTTTGATACTCCATCTTTTGGAAGAGAAAAGTACTTTATTACCTTTATTAATGATTTTTCATATTATGGATATATTTATTTGCTTAATGAAAAATCTCAATCAATAAATGCACTTGAAGTGTACATAAATAAGGTTGAGAGGCAATTAGATAGAAAAGTGAAAATAGTAAGGTCAAATAGAGGTGGTGAATACTATGGAAAACACACTGAAGTGCGACAATGTCTTGGTCCATTTTCAAAGTTCTTAGAAAGTCGTGGCATATGTGCATAATATACTATGCCAGGTACTCCTCAACAAAATGCAGTGGCGAAAAGGCGAAATCGGACTTTAATGGATATGGTTAGGAGTATGATGAGTAACTCTTCTTTACCTATATCTTTATGGATGTATCTACTTAAAACCGCTATATACTTGTTAAATAGGGTTCCTAGCAAGGCAGTCTCAAGGACACCTTATGAATTATGAACTGGAAGGAAACCTAGTTTAAGGCACCTACATGCTTGGGGTTGCCAAGCGGAAGCAAGAATTTATAATCCACATGAAACAAAATTAGATTCTGAAACGATAAGCGGATACTTTATTGATTATCCAGAGAAATCTAAAGTATATAGGTTTTATGTTCCAAACCATAGTCCAAGAATTATGGAAACTGATAATGCAAGATTCTTTGAAAATGGTGAAGTTAGTAGGAGTGTTGAGAGATAGGATGTGGATATACAATAAAATAAAATTGATTTTCATGTGCCTATTAAAGTTTTAATATCCACTCCTACTCCACATGTTGTTCCAGCAGTTGTTGAAGGACCTAACAATGCTACACAACAAAATGATGAAATACATCCTGAAGAAGCTAACCCACAAAGAGCTAATGAAGGTGAACCACAAGAAATATCATTAAGAAGATCTCAAAGAGAAAGGAGATCGGCAATTGCTGATGATTACGTGGTTTACTTGCAAGAGTCAGATTTTGACATAAAAATTAATAAAGATCCAGTTTCCTTTTCACAAGTTATAGAAAGTAATGAGTCTAATAAGTGGTTAGATGCCATAAGAGATGACTTAAAATCTATGGAACAAAACAAAGTATGGGATTTCATCAAATTGCCTAAAGGATCTAAACGAGTTGGGTGTAAATGGGTCTTTAAGACCAAGCGCGGCTCGAATGGCAAAATCAAATGATATAAAGCAAGACTTGTTGCCAAGGGTTATACTCGGAAGGACGGTGTTGACTATAAAGAAACATTTTTATTAGTCTCAAAGAAAGACTCATTAAGAATTATCATGGTATTAGTGGCTCATTATGACTTAGAGTTGCACCAAATGGATGTGAAAACAACCTTTCTAAATGGAGGACTTGAAGAGGAAGTTTATATGGACCAACCTGAAGATTTCTCAGTTAAAGGAAAAGACCATATGGTGTGTAAACTTAAGAAATCAATATACGGACTTAAGCAAGCTTCCCGCTAATAGTATATTAAGTTCAATGATACCATAAAATCTTTTGATTTTAAGGAAAATGTCGTTGATCGATTTATATATCAAAAGATTAGTGGAAGTATGTTTATTTTCTTAATTTTGTATGTTGATGATATCTTGCTTGCTGTAAATGATTTGGGCATATTACGTGAGACTAAAGATTTTCTCTTAATGAATTTTGAAATAAAAGATATGGGAGAGGCATCCTTTGTGATTGGAATAGAAATGTTCTGTAATAGATCACAAGGACTGTTGGGATTGTCTCAAAAAGTCTATATTGATAGAATTCTAGAGAGATTTAATATGTATAAATGTTCAGCAGGAATTGTTCTCATACAAAAAGGGGACAAATTCAGTCTCAATCAATGTTTAAAGAATGATATGGAACATAAAGAAATAGAATCAATTCCTTATGCTTCAGTTGTGGGCAGTTTGATGTATGCTTAAACCTGCACAAGACCCGACATTAGCTTTGTCATTGGAATGCTTGGTAGATATCAAAGCAATCTTGGAATCCATCACTGGAAAGCTACAAAGAAAGCTTTACAATACCTACAAGGAACTAAGGATCACATGCTCACTTATAGGAGATCTAATAATTTAGAAGTGGTTGGATACTCAAATTTAGATTTTGCTGGATGTGTTGATAGTAGAAAGTCTACTTTTGGCTACCTGTTCCTATTAGTTGAAGGGGTAGTATCATGGAAAAGTGCCAAACAGTCTATTATTGCTTCATCCACTATGAATGCAGAATTTGTGGCATGTTTTGAAGCCACAGTTCATGCATTATGGATGCAAAACTTTATCTCAGGACTTGGGATAGTCGACACCATTAGCAAGCCGCTGAGAATTTATTGTGATAATTCTGCAGTAGTATTTTTCTCCAATAACGACAAATATTCAAAGGGTTCCAAACATATGGAATTAAAGTATTTTGCAAGGAGGAAATTTATAAACAAAGAGTGTCTATTGAGCACGTTAATACTGATCTCATGATTGCAGATCTGGTGGCTAAAGGTTTACAACCTAAGATATTTAAAGAACATGTGCTTAGAATGGGTCTTGGTTGTATTCATTAATGATGTATTTGCTTTGACACTCTAAGCTTATTGATGTGTTTTCTGATATATATTAATGAATTTTCTTTTTTTTTATAATTGTGTACACATAACATCTTGAGAGAATGATAATGAAAAAAGTCTTTTCAATACATTATTGTGGACCATGATGTGATATACATATATCCATTATGTACCAACTATGATAAGTTGCTAGTGTTGTGGTATATGAAAGGGAGTATGTGATTAAATAACGTACAATCACCATAACCCACACTTAGTAATTTATTATAGGAAGGTAATTACGAGGTACATTATGGAAATGATTTGTTTATTACAAGCGCGCCAAATGTTTATGTTGTTAAAGTTTATATTACTTAATTATTGTACCAAGTGGGAGAATATAAAATTTTATCTAGTAATTAATATTATCATATAGGCCAAAAATAATTCATTTAATATGACTCAATATTAATTGATATTTACTTTAATTAATACAAATCCTAATTATACAATGATTACTTTGATTGATGTAAATCCTGATTCTAATTGTATAAGGATATTAGATGGACGTACCAGATTAAGTCATATATATATATGAGCTGGTATTCTCTCTACCTATAAGGTCACACACATTCTCTTTCATAAAGTCAGAGATAATAGGATCATCTCAAGAAAGTCTGAGATAATAGGATCATCTCAAAAAAGTCTTCCATCGCTAAAATCTTGTGTGTGAATCAAGAAGGGTCAAGAGGAACAAATCAATCTATTAAATTAAAGGGTCTCTCTCAATTATCAGCATAACTCAATTAAACTCCGCATCAGGTACGCTTTCTAAATTAGTGAGAATTTATTTGTTCAAGATCTATTATTAAGATGATGATTTAGTCTTTTGTTTATGATTTACATTATGTTTATGATTGTTAGGATCTATTAAAATTTATTTTACAAGAATCTGACATTTGAATTGAATTGGGTCAGACCTACTCTAATACTATATTATAAACTTGAATTGAACAGGTAAAAGCAAGTGAGTAGGCCGAGGCAAGAATCCATGATGAATGAAATAGACTTATTGGAGCTAAGACCAACTATTGCTAAAATATTATAACTAACCAAATAGGTAGCTAACCCTTTGCCCTTACAAGTCTTTTAAATTACTTATGATTTTTTAACGTGGGTCTCTTGACATTAATCAAGTAAAGTGAAATATATAAACCCTACACGTATTCAAACAAATGAAAGAAAGCTGATTGTGAAATTGGCGTTTGATAAATTTATTTTAAAAATTAAAAAAATAAAGATAGAAATATTTTTAATTATATTAGATTTAAGTCGAGGTTCTTAAATAGACACAGCCTATCACAATATTTATAATAAATTAAACAATATATTTTTATAAATAAACGTTTATAATATGAAGGAATTTAATTGATTTAGTCTATAAAGTAAAAAGCTTATTTTAATTATTAAAAAACACCTAATAATACTTATTGAAGTTCTCATCAAATTAAATGAGTCAGCCAAATTCATATATAATTTGAAAATAACTCAATTAAGCTCAAACTTTATAAAAAATGAGTTTGAGGTTTACGGGCTAAGTAGGCAGATGGAAATTTTGTTGCGCTGTATTGTGCACGCGGGCAGACCTTGAAGGAGAAATTGTCCAGTGCGTTACGTGCCCCATATGCATTAGAAGTAGTCGGCATCTCGCAACTGCGCCCAATAATTATAAAGATTATATTAATAAAATATTTAATTAATATAATATCGCAATTTAAATTTTTATACAAATTTTTTTTTTCGTATATGATAATATTATAGTATATTATTTTTAATTATCAATTAATTTAGTTAAAGTTAATTAAAAAAATAAAAAAATAAAATTAATAAATTATTATTTTAATCAATTAAAATACTATAAATAAAACACATGAAGTAAAATTTTTAATTATTTTAGTAATTAAAATACTATAAATAAAACACATGAAGTAAAATTTTTAATTATTTTAGTAATTAAAATATTATAAATAAAATATTATAAATATAATATGAAAATATGAATATTTTGATTTTAAAAATTAAAATTTGTTATTTATTAAAAGTTATTTTCAAAATAATTTTAATTTTTTAAAATTTTTTTAAATAAATTTATTATAATTTATATAAAATAGAGATTGTAAGGTAAAAATTTATATCTTTTATCAATTTTTTTAATTTAATAAGAATTTTAAAATTAATATTTTTTTATAAATATATTTTAATTTAATACTTTTATAAATAATAAAAATAATGAGCGGTGCTTTACAAAACCCGTGTCTCCATTTAAAGGAGAATCCCATCCAATTACAGCAGCAGCAGATTTCCATCCCAAGCTTTTTAACACTTTAAAATAGTTATGTAGCAAATGAACTTTAAGATGTGGGGTTAGATTTGAATTTTGAAAAAGCAGCTATTTCTCCACTTCCAGAACCAGCACATTGAAATGGCAAAAAAGGAAGATTAGTTTTCCATCAGGAACAATCCAACTTTGTACTGGAGGATTTCGCAAAAGCCACTTCCTACCACTGTAGGGATTTTTTTTTTTTATTTATTTAATTATGATTTTACTTGAACTCAAGAACCTCTATGATTATTTGCCAGCATTCAAATATTAATAACAGTAATTCAATAAGGGCCGATTAAATTAAAAATCAAATAACACCCTTTCTTTCCATCAAAAAGAGATAATAATTTTTTAAAAAAAAACACTGTTTTATAGGGTTGTGTTTAACTTAACAAGATCAGGAACAGGACCACATTTAGAATTTAGACCAATTAAATTAAAAATTCTGAAAATTCAAAAATAATAAGGGGGGAGGGGGGGTTGTTGGTGTTTTAACTCCGGATGATCATCCCTGGAACTGGAAGCCTGTAAGCTCTTAACAAATGGTGTTCTTGTTATTCTTCTTGGCCATGACAAAATTTTTCCAGTAGGTGGTGATTTCCCTCTGGGTCTCAATGGCAGTTTTCTTGATCACCGTACCATTCTTTTGTTCATCAACGATGGAAATTTTAGCATTGATTCTCGCAGGCAGCGAATCCAGCTCATGAAGCACCTTTGTGATGTCAAGCACGAGGCGCTCGGCCAGTGCGCGAGAGAAATCTTCTCTTATCACCACACGGAGGACCGTCACATGCTGAGCATCTGCCGGCATGGTGTAGGCAGGAACAATCCACCCGAAACGCCGTAGCATATCAGCTATCTCAAATTCAGTGTGTCGGCTATTGTCCTTGAGTGAAAATGCCACCAGAGGAACTCCAATGTCCTTTGACACAATGTTGAAGCGTCCTGTTTGCTCTAGTCCCTGTTTCAGGACTATAGCGTTTTGGTGGCAATTCTCCATCACATTTCGGTACCCCTCATAGCCTAGGCGGATCAGTTGATAATACTGAGCAATGATTTGGCTAGAACCTGCAACTCACACAAGCTCAATTTAGTGAATTTTTCTCATCAGGGAAAAAGATGAGGATGTTGATCATGATGACTAATTTACTAATTTTCTTACCCTTGGAGAAATTGAGAGTGAAAGTGGGTTGATCTGTTCCAAGGTAGTTAATGTGGAAGATGAGCTCTTCAGGCAAGTCTTCTTTGCTCCTCCAAATGACCCACCCAACTCCAGCATAGACAAGCCCGTATTTGTGACCACTAACGTTAATGCTCTTCACCAATGGAAGCCTGAAGTCCCATTCAAGCTCTGGCCACAAGAATGGTGCAATAAATCCACCACTAGCTGCATCCACGTGAATGGGAGTATCCCACCCAGTGACTTTGTTCTTCTCTACCAATAGATCATTCAGAAGCTTAACATCTTCGAATTCACCATTGAGTGTAGAACCCAAGATGGCAGCCACACAGATAGTGTTTTCATCCACCATTTCCACAGCCTTTTCAGGGTCCATAACATAGTAACCTTCCCTCAGCTTCACCTCCTTGAGTTCAACCTCAAAGTACCTGGCAAATTTCTCCCAGCATACCTGAACATTGGCACCAGTGACAATGTTGGGCTTGTCATAAGGTTTTCCTTCAGCCTTGCGCTTGTTCTGCCACTTTCTCTTGAAAGCAAGTCCTGCAAGCATTATAGCCTCTGAAGATCCCACCGTTCCAACGCCGATCGCGGCCTCAGAGTCTCCCAGGGGAGCATTGAACAGATGTGCTATCATGTTCACACACCGATTCTGTACATACAGATACATTAACCAATTAATGGGAATTGAAATAAAATAAATTAGTCCCTTTTCTTTTGGTTCACAATTAAAAAAATCTGCCAACTACGCACCAATTTCTTGGATTTTTCTTCTTATTTATACTTTCTTGATTTTTAAGTAATTGGGTCTATAAAATAATTTATATACACCGACGAAACTAAGAATTTTCCTTGGTCAAGCGTCTGTGGGAGAAAAAAATTTTATTGACTGAAACACATCGAAATGGCTGTCCAAATGAGAATTTGACTTGTCAAGTATGAATGAATATATTAACGAGAATATCAAATATAAAATATTTGAATTATTCCTGCAAGTGCAGAATAATTATTAAACTATAAATAATTTTATTATCTTCTTTTTTTTAAAAAAAAAAAAGCCAAAAAAAAATTGTGGTTCCTGTCTCTGTGTTTTTGCAAAAGAGAGATACCTGAAGCTCAGTGGTGACAGGGTACTCATCCATATCAACATAGTTCTTGTTCATGGCGTCCATCATAAGCTTATCACATTCAGGCTCCATCCAAGTAGTCACAAAGGAAGCCAAGTTCAGCCTCGGCTTTCCATCCAGCATCAGCTCATCGTTTATGATCTGGAATGCAGCCTCCTTAGGTATCGAGTTCTCCGGCATCTTGTACCTACATATCCATGCACCACCATTAATTCCGACACAAGATCCCGGGAAAAAACATTTATAAAAGAAACAATAAACACCAGAGATGGTGGTAATTATTGTTAATTAATTACCTTGGAAGTGATTCCCGGACATAGCGAGAGGCGAAGGTGGAGTGAACGGAGACATCAGACTCTGAAGCAATTTTTGAGAGCACCATGGTTATGTCTGGTGACAAAGAAAAAAGAACAGCTATAAATGGGAAATGCAAAGAACAAGAAGGTGAATTTGGTTTGCTTGGAGAAGAGGGTGGAAGCCAGTGGTGGGTATTTATAGTGGGGGAGGGTTCATGGTGGACCACACCTTCTGCAAATGAAAAGTGGAGAAATCTCCCTTTTTCTTTATTAATTATTGCATTTTGTAAATCAGGACGTGTGAGAACGAGGAAGGAACGCGAAAAGAAAACGCAATACTATTCCTGCAGTTCCCTTCTCTGAATTGAAAAAGGAGACCAAAATTGACCACGTTATTGAAAGAGTTTTTTGGGTTTACTTGTTCGCCAAATGGCATTGAATGGAAAGGTCAACTACACATTACAGACCGTCCGATTCAATCAAATGGCTCTTGTAAACCCGACCCCACCTTTGGGGTTCACCATAATCTCTGGTTAGTGGTTTAACTTGCAGCTGCAGGTTTTGCTCTGCTTTGGCATTGCAAAACCCACTGATCTTACCCACCGAAAACTGAAAGGTTCCATTCTATCATGCGTATATAAATTTCTTGGCCCAAAGCAGAAGGAATTTATCAATCAAGTTTCAACTTTCAAGACAATCTTTGAGGTTGCTTGTTACTTTTTACAAAGATCCATGCCATTCTTTATTACGGATATCGCCATTTTTCCTGCTCCCAGATCTGGAAGTTGCGATTTGCATAGTTAACGTACACAAACATTAATTTCTATTTCATACTCCTGTATTATCCGTGATTTTAAGACCATCAAGGTATTAATTTTTTTTCCTAGTTTTATCCTTACTTTTATTAAATATAATTATTATTTTAATATTTTTTATTCTTATTAAGTAAAATAAAAAATAATATAATTAAAATAAAAAATATTTTTATTATAATGTAAGTGTTTTATTTATTTTTTAATTATCGTATAAAAATTTTATATAATAAATAAAAGTGTACAGATGTAATTTTATTATTGCAGTTTGAAAATCAAAAAATAACTATCTTAATATGTATATTAATTAATTATAATTTTAAAAAAAAAATAATAATTTCAGAATTTAAAAAAAAAGTACCAAGTATTTATCGCATAAAAAATAGTAAGAGATTAAAAAAAATTTAAGTTTTGATAATCTTTTTTATCTGTCAAATCTAATAGCGTTCGATGTAAAATTGGATTTAATGGGTTTATTTAGACCTGGCCATGGCTAATTTAGAATCGAAACCGGCCCATATAAATCAGATAAAAATCAATTTACCTAATGTTTGACTCAAATCATGGATGAATTAAATCAGAATTAAACTAAAATTGTCTGGTTAGATTTCTATCTAAATCAGATTATTTTTATTTAAAATTAAAAAATTTGAAAAAAATTTATCATTAAATTTGAACTAAACCAAAACGAATTGAAATCAAAACTTAAACCAAAACTTCCGTGGAGTTACAGGCCAGTTGAAATTCACCCTTTGTTGAATTGTAAATTGAGGATTCCAAATCGATTTGAACCAGAATCGGCCCAATTGCCAAGTCTAGGTTAATTAGCAGAATTAGTGGCGTCAATGAAGCATCAAGTTAAAAAACCATTGCCTTGTTGGTTTCAAAACGTGGAAAAACATTAAAGAGCTTTCTCAAAGGAGCTTTAGAAAAAGTCAAAAAAGAGAACCCTAGTGAACCTGATAATTCCCATTTTTATATATATAAAAAGCTACTAAACTTGAAGACTATAAATGGAATCCAATACCATGACCATTTCTAATTAATTCACCATCAACCAAATAATTTCATTAGAAAATTAAATAAAATGCAATAATACTAATAATAATAATAATAATAACAACAACAACGTGAGTGATTCAACTAATTTTAATTTGTTCCCATTAATTCCTAAATAATTGACGAGAAGTAATTTAAAATAATAATAATAATAATAATAATTTCATAAGGAAAGGTGGTTGGACAGTTAGTGGAGAGAGACCCAAAGGTCTATAAAGAAACTGTGATAATCCTCCCCCAGATAAATATAATACTTTTATATATAAATATGTATATATATATGATCTGGAAGGTCATTATTTATATGTTTTTCATTTTTTTTTTAATTTCACATTTTTCTGAGTTATGGAAATTCAACTCCTTGGCATTTGTCATTGCTTACACAGGAAAATTTAGCAATTTAGAGTCTTTAATTCAAAGCGACTTTAGTGGGTTTTTTTTTATTATTATTATATAGTAGAAAGCTTTAATTTTGGCAATTTAATACATAAACTATAAAATAGGATCACTCAATTTAAATTTTGTTGTCCCTATTCTCTTATAAGTAAATTATATTTTTTTTTTCCTTGTGTTCTCTTTCATTATTAAAAAGAAAGCTAGTTTATTTTTATTTGTATAAGTAGACAAAGTTAGTTTATTCTTCACTTTTATGTAAATTTAGATTAATTAAATTAAATATAATCTATATTTATTTTTCATGTGAACGAGTTTCGAGTTTTTTGAAATTAAAAAGAAAAATATTTATTATTTCGCATTAAAGTGATTATAAACAAGTTGTCGACTTCACTTTCTTTTTGGTTTCAAGCAATTGGAGACCAAAACTCCGTGGCAGAATCACTAGCATTTGTGATTTTTCACTTGTTACATTACATTTCACATTTATTCCTTAAATTTGGAGCCGAAGATTAAAGAATATGTTCCTTAGCAGAACAATTAAGAAACTATAAAAAGCAATTTAAGCGTATGCATTTTGTCTACGGTTCTAATAGAAATACCCTTTTTAACCAATAAAGCAAAGCATATATAAAAGGATAGAAGATGCGGATAAATCTCCCCTCAACCTGCATGAATCACGCCATTCTGCTCATTTTTCTACCAACAGTGCCACTGATCAGGGGTTAATAACGGTCCAATTTGAAGTCCATTAATAATTTTAAATTTAAATTTTATTTTAAATTTAATTAAAATTTATTATAGATAATTAAACTCAAGATAATTAAACTCAATTATTATTAATTAAATAATTTATAAAACCGTTTGTTTGTATATATTTTAACTAATAATTTATATAAAAATATATTTTTATTGATAATTTATATTTTAAAATTTTAATAATTTTATTAAAATATTTAAAGTTTATTGATTTATAATATAATATTTATAAAAATTATAAATATTATTATATAATATATATTTTATATTTAATTAATTATTTATATAAATAAATTTAAATAATAAGTATTTAATATATAAAATTTAAATTCCAACTCAATTTATATTATCTTTTATAAATCCACTCATCTTAAACTTATATTATGTACCACTCAAATTAATTTAGTAAAATTAAATCAAATTAAATATTAAAAAATATACCATCCAATACAATCCCGATCACTAGCTGCACTGCACTTTGATGTTGTATGTGTCTGGTAGAAGCTATCCATGGGGCGTGCCGGTGCCGTCCCCGGTATGGGTATGGCACCATTTCAAACTTTCAAGGGACATTTATGTAATTAAGAGCAAAAACCAGTGTATTTTAGGAACAAACTATTGTTAACGAAGTCAAAGCGTCAAACCCAGGGGTAAGAACCAAGGAAGGGTCTTTCTTGGAGGCGGAAAAAAGAAAACGGCGACGTCTATGGACGAAATGTACCGCCCTGAAATTGAGGACGCGGCGAAACCATGCCGTCACTTTTCGCCGTCGGCCGTCACGCGCTATTTTTTTTTTTGAATTATTCTTATTCAGAAGAGAAAAAAAATGTTGAAAATATGAAATCACTTTTCGTAAAATGATGAATCAGTCTTCGGTCGAAAACAGTGCATAATATTAATTGATAGTTGTTGAATTTTTCATTTAAATTAATAAAAAAAATTCCATTTTATGTTACATAACTTAAAACATGTCTCCGTTCATTATTACAAATTTATGTCAATGTTAGGTACACATAAAATAAAAATCAAATTCAATGGTCAAACCTATAAAAATAATATTAATCAATATTTAACAATTCAAACTAATTGTTCAATTTCAATGTTTTTTAATTATGGGTTTGTTAAGTTATTTGTTGCTAGAAGCTTATGAAATTTAAGAAGCATTTAATATATGGTTAAAAAACTAACGGTAATTATTAAAGTGGTAAAAAATAATTAATGATGTAATAATAAAAAGTAGTAATAGGAAGTGTTCATTTATTTAATTTTTTTTATAAGATTGTGATTAAGAAATCAAATGAATACACATTTAATATAAATTAAAAGATTTTCAATAATATAAAATATCTTATTTATTATTAATATTTTTTGAGGTGAAGTTTTCCTTCATCTTTTACTCTTCCCTCTTTCAATAATTTCCCTCCAACCACATTCTCTTTTTTTAAGCAAATAATAATAAATTATGTTTTCATTTTTAAGAAAAAGTTATATTTTTTTGTTGAAACTATCAAATAATACATGTAATGGTAATAATAAAAACAGTGATTTTTTTTATTATATATTATAAATTAAGACTAATATGAAGGATGATTTATGAGTTATGATATTAATTAATTATTTGTTAATTTATATTACATAAATATAATTATAGATTATATTAAATGGAGTTAATTATACATTAATCAATTTATAATTAGCTATATGACATGTAACATAAATCATATGTGAATGTTCATATAGTTAATTATATATTGATCAATTTAATAATTGACTGTGTGACATGTAAAGTATATAAGAAGTGAATGCTTATATACTTAATTTTATATTGATCAATTTTATAATTTACCATATGACATGTCACATGGATTACAGGTTAAGACTCATATAATTAATTTTACATTGATCAATTTAATAACTAACTATATGGCATGTCACATAAATCATAAGTGAAGGCTTATATAGTTAATTATACATTAATCAGTTTAATAATTGACTATGTGACATGTAATATAGATCATAGGTTAAGTCTCATATAATTAATTATACATTGATTAATTTAATAATTGACTATATGACATGTAATATAGATAAAAGGTGAAAGCTTCTATATTTAATTTTATATTAATCAATTTTATAATTGACTATGTAACATTTCATATAGATCATAGGTTAGTGCTCATATTGTTAATTTTACATTAATCAATTTAATAACTAACTATGTGACATGTCACATAGATCAGAGGTGAAGATTCATATGGTTAATTATACATTGATCAATTTAATAACTGACTATGTAGCATGTCACATAGATCGGAGGTGAAGGCTTATATAATTAATTATACATTGATTAATTTAATAATTAACTATGTGGCATGTAACATAGGTTAAAGGTGAAGACTTATATAGTTAATTTTAAATTGATCAATCTAATAATTGACTATGTAACATGTAACATAGATCAGAGGTGAAGACTTATATAGTTAATTTTACATTGATCAATTTTATAATTGACTACGTGACATGTCACATATATCACAGGTTAAGGCTCATATAGTTAATTTTTTATTGATCAATTTAATAATTGACTATGTGGCATGTAACATAGATTAGAGACGAAGGCTCATATAGTTAATTGTAAAATGATCAATTTAATAATTGACTATGTGGCATATAACATTGATTAGAAGTGAAGGCTTATATAGTTAACTTTAAATTGATAAATTTAATAATTGACTATGTAACATGTAACATAGATTAGAGGTGAAGACTTATATAGTTAATTTTACATTGATCAATTTTATAATTGATTGCGTAACATATCACATAGATCACAGGTTAAAGTTCATATAGTTAATTTTACATAGATCAATTTAATAACTGACTATATGTTATGTCTTACACACACATACACATATTATAATATATTGTTTTTTTATAATATATATATATTTTGTTTAGTATTTATAGATGGCTATATTATTGAAAAAATTACGAATAAAATATTTGCATATACTATCAAATATAGAGAACAAATTTATAGTAAGTAAAATATTTTAAGAAGAAAGATAATATTTTATGGCATGGAGGGGAATGTATGATCAAGAGTATAATTTGAGAGATTATTCAGTTAATAGTCAGCACAATTAAAAGAGACACAATATAGTAAAAAAAAAATGGTGACATAATAATGTTTCCATATTTACAATGAACCTCTATTTGTTAGGCTTAAAAATGCTTTTACTTTTCTCAAAACCAAACACATTTTCTTTCACTTTTGAAAGAAGAGAAAATCTTCTAGCCACGTAAACACACATCTTTTTCTCCCAAACTAATTCTCTCTTCTGTTATACAAAATCATTTCTTCATTAATTATTTTTGATAATTTTCTTTGGCGATGTGAGTTCGCCAAGCAACAAATCAAAGACGCATTAGGGCCACCTAAACTCATTAATCTCTTTGTTGCAGAGCCTACAGTAGGACGATCGCGAAATTACCTATAAGAGTTGCAATTTTTACCACAAATTTATTTATGGAGATCACAAATTGATATAAACATAGTTTTTTTACCCTTTTATCTGTTTTTTTTTTCCAAACCCATTCATCCTTATTTTGTAACACCCTAAATTTTTAAATAATTATTTTGTGTAGTCACTTGAGCATTGTCTAGTTTGGCGAGCCCAAGAGAGGTCATATGATGCTATTACTATTGTGGGTCTGAGGCCTTGTGTATTGCGTTTTGTTGAATTTTCATGCAGGAGGTTAGGTCTAGTTACAAGGAAAACTCTGTCAAAATTTCAATAATATCTTAGGATTTATTTTTGCTTTTATAGATTAAATTAATTGGTTAATTCTATCAGTTTATTGATAGAGGTCAATGTATATATATAGGTGAAAGATGCCGGCCAATCTTCTTCCATCCAGTTGGACTAGCTATAGTCGGGTCATTCTCTCAATGAGTAGATATTTATTTTATTTATAATTATAATATTATTATACTTCTGACATGCTCATGCATCACTTATATATATATATATATATATATATATATATATATGTAGTTAAACATTAGGCATGCCTCGTATTGCATTTGTATTTGATGAATACTGTTTTAGTTGCTGTGTTTTGGTAATCTAGAACGCTATGTATGTGTCGACGTGCATGTGGTGTGGTGTGATAGATATGGGTAGGACGGGCAAATCGGCTTGAGCTAGTCTTGCTTGGGGCCTGGTCCTATTTGAGGAAGTCGGGGTGAGTATGACTTTGAGTTGATCTCGCTGACCCCCATATATGGATTATTAAGCGAAAGTCCGGCTCAAGTTGATCTCGCTGGCAGGCCTTGGATTAAGAGAGCTAGGTAGGGAGATCAGTTCCCTATATATGTATGTGTGAGTATAGGTTTGACATGCGTGAGTGCTACAGATTATCTTTGATGTGACTTAATATGATTTGTATGACTTGTATGAAGATGATGCATTTTATTTTCAAGGATGCATTAGAATTAGATAGTTATAGAAATTATATGTAAAATAAATATTTACTCTCTGAGTCCAATGCTCACTCCTATTCACTATTTTTCTAGGTTACAAGAGAGCTTTGTTCTTAAGTTTAACCTGCTTTTATTCTTCGCAGGTCCCCTTACTATAAATTTTATGTTTTGTACTGTTAAGTATAAATTCTAGTCCTCTGCATGTATAGAAATATATCATTTAGTTTGGGACTGTAAAATTTATTAATTTGGAATTGTAATTTATAAACTTTGGGTATGTGTAATTATGTGGTTGGATTCTTATGATGGTTGAGGGAGCTAAGATCCCATTAATTTTATTTTGAATTATGGATGATTGATGGGTGAGCTGAGCTCCCCAAATGTATTTTTATTGAGATTACAGGTCGGATGAGTTAATAACTCCCTATTGGATAGTCCATTTTATGATTAAACTTTGTCCGGTTGTTTTCTTGAAATTGGGCTCAATATGGGCTTACTGATGGGTTAGAGAATAATTAAGCTTGCTGCAGGCTTTGTGGGCCTTATGCCGACCTAAGTCCTAGTACTAGTCCGGCCCATTGGATCGGGTCATGACAATGTTGGTATTAGAGCTTAGGCTCTAGATTCATGGGAAATACATGTCTAAGGCTTAAGAAGAGTCTAGTTAGGGATTCACATGTGGAGTATAGGATCCTATTTCATCTTCTTCTATAATTATTTGTTTCTAGATTATGCGTTATTTCTCATGTAATATAATAGTGCTTTAGTTAGTGTCTTGGTTTTTATGAAGCATGTAGAGATGTAAAATAGAGTTAGTAGACATATTAAGGTCTACCATGGGGATACGTATTCTAAAGAAATATTGTGTTTCTATTATAGTGGGGCTAAATGGTGTGCCTATCTAATACAAGGCACGAGTACTTAAAGGTGAATTATGATAGCATAGCTGTCCTAGATGAGAGAGAGGGTACTACTGCTAGTAGTCATCAATGGATAGCTTAGTCAGAGTAAGTGTATAATATTAGTGGGTTTAAAAGAGATAAGAGATTGAGGAAGTCTGGCATGTTGAGATGTATTGTGATAACTATGCAATATTCTCGATATTTGTGCTGTAAGCTACAGATTACAATGCTAACATGAGATTATTATATAGAGCTGCATGCTTTCTCGTGGTGCACCAGGATGAGGGTGTTTGCAAACTATCTCTATTTTGGTATAATTATGCTAGAACATAGCTCTATTTCTGCAGAAGAGTTTGGAACTCTTAGTTAGCAGTTTAAAACCCTTGAGCTAGAATATCAAAGGTCATAGTTGGTCAGTAACTAGAGTTAGTGACTCAGTTATCCTAACTTGAGCACATAATTATAACATAAGTAGTACAAGACTAGAGGTTATTAGTATGGTTGCAGTGTAATGATGACACCTACTTAGTGGAGTCATCTGGTCTCTGATATGAGATCATTGGCAGTATTGGTGTTATGGTAGACATAGTGCCTAAAGTTTAATGGAGATAGTATCTCCTTTGTGTGACAATGGAGCATTAGTACGGCTCTACTCCCTAAAGGAGATTGAAGGTTATGAATAATATTCATAGCTTGCGAAGTGACATTCTAGGAAAGTTTACAATATAAAAGAGAGCAGATAGCCTTATATAGTTATGATAATGCGGTAGAGGTAATACCTTTCTTGTAGTTAGTTATGCTACAAAATATGATAATGTCTTCTTAAGAGAGATAGTACAATACCACTAATATAATGATCTATGGAATGATGTCCTAAATAAGACTGTAGTATAATAGGAAATAGTGGCTCAGGTACCCCCGCTTAGAGAGAGTACAATGTTCATTGTAAGGATCATAAGAGATCAGATCATGATGGATGTAGAGCTTGGAGTAGTAAGGGAAAAGGGGATCCTATAGATTCCCTCCTTGAGGTATTAGAGGATAGTTTATAGCTAAGCAATGGAAAGGACAATGGCTGCAAGTCAACGAGAATAAGTCATAGAATGTCAGTATATAAAAGGAATTATAGAAATGAAAATTTGAATAGTTAGTTTCAGATATAACAGGAGAGAAATTCGAATGGCAGTGAAAGTACTAATCAAAGTGATCAAAAGATCAATTCTGAGTAGTACCAAAGTGAAGATGACCTAGCAGAGACACTGAAAAGTACAGTTATCTAGCATAGCTATTAGGTTAAGAAGAAGAATGGAATTAGGGAATAAAGTAATCAAGGTTCTATTTTGGGTAAGATAAAAGAGATGAATTAAAGAGCAAACCGAATAGCCAAGAATAGGACAAGATTAGGAAGAGTAGAGTCAAGATATAAAGGAGGCAAAGTGCAGTTCTAGGAAAGTTAACAAGATAAACAAAATAATAAGGATGGAGAGCTTAGAAAAGGATGACACTAAGGAGGATGTTTGTCACAGTATAGGACCTAGAAGTGCAGAGTTCAGAGCAGGTCATAGTTGATACAATTTTAAGAGCTAGAACATGAAGCTCAAAGTTGAAGGATCTAGAATAAATTTTATCTATTTTCTGTCCCCAAGGTAGAATAAGAGGCAATGGGACAAGGACCTTTTGAGTATTAATAGTATGAGAGAAGTTAGGTGAGGTAGGTAACCAAAGTAAATTGTAACTTGAGGGTGTGCAACAACAACCCGAATATTCTTAGTAAACAAAGAAGTGAAGTTAGTAGGTAGTAAGTTGAATAAAACTCAGCCTAATGGCTTCGAATATGCTTGATGGGAGAACGAAATGATAGATAATGGCACAGAGGTTTAACATTAGAATTCCAGATGGTGAGACCTAGAGTATGTAATTGGAGTTAGACAAATATTTTTGGTGTGACCAACAGGATAGTTATGTAAGAAAACATGAGTAATAGTATGATAATATGTAGCAGAATGCTAGTAAAAATCAAGATAGGACAAGATAGGTATAGATGTAATTATAAGATATTGAGAAGTATATGGATTAGAGGAGTAATTATTGGTAAGATTGGAGTAGATCTGAAAGAATCTGTCAGTACTTTATCTTCTAGAATATAACGAAGTATAAAGAGTATTAGACAAATAATTATAAGTATGGAGAATAAATAGAGAGTAAAAAGGAAATTGTAAATTCTAAGATGATATATCAAGTAGGACAACAGTCCAACAAAGGGTAGATACAACTGATATCTTGTAATAAAGCACAATAATTATAGAGAAATGATGAAATTGAAAAGGGAGACTAGGAGGTAGAGCTAAACATTATTTATTAAACACTAGTGTATTATAAATTATAAGAGAATATCTCTCCTTCTTTTTAAATTAGCTCATGTTTTGATTTTAGAAAATGGTGTTAAGAAGGAAGGCTGTCTCAAGGTGACTAATCAATTGAGAATTTGATGGGCATTATTACGTACATAGCCTCCTGAGGCAAAAATGATAGTAAGTGCATAAATAATGTCAAAAATGAAAGAGGATTAAGAGATGTGGCTATATCAAGGAGAATGAATACATGACATATCTTCTCTGGGATTGTGGTATAATACACATTTTTCATTGCCATGTTAGTATAGGTGGGACCTATAGATTCAAGGATACCTATCTAATCATAAAGGGCAATTCCCTATAAAGAATAGTACAGAACGAAAATGTTTTGATGGACATGTTAGGAAGGAGATATAGGAAGAATCATCCATGAGGGATTGCTTAAGTTCCATAATAGGAGTTGTAAGCTAGTGCTATAGTATGATACTATATGTTGTATTTGCCAGTGGAAACCAATCGCAGAGTTAGAATTTTGGAAGTAATGGAATTAGCAAATCAAGCTAGAATTACGAATCAATAAAAAGGTTAAAGTTAACATTAATGGGATGAATATCTTTAGAGGAAAAGGAATAAGGTGAGAAAAGATAAAAGGAATGGTATGAGAGGAACACTAAGGGACGTTTAGAACGAGTTATGGTAAATTGGCAGGTTGATGGAACGATGGAGCCTTGATTCAAGTGCCAGTGTGCTAGGAAGTAAGTCAGATAGTAAGAAGTCTCAAGCAAAAGTCAAGAAACTCCTTTTTCAGGAAAGGAGTAGGTTATGATAAGTGGTGTTAACTGGGTGGCTTGAGAATACTTAAACTTTTATCAAGTCAAGAGAGAGAGCCATATCACTTTCTGATGTCGATAGATGGTGTAAAGAATGTTTGACAATTGGATGGTATTTAGTGTGGTATAGTAAGGGCAGATACAAGTAAAGTGTTATCAATCATCTATGTAGACATTGAGGGAGCATCAGCTGTATGATAAGTTTTTAAAGTGTGAATTATGGCTGGAGAGTATTTCATTCTTGGGACATGTAGTCTCTAGTGAAGGTATTCAGGTGGATTCCAAGAAAATTAAAGCAGTAACTGATTGGCTTAGGTCTATCACAGTCACTGAGGTATGGAGTTTTCTAAGTATAGTAGGCTACTATAGGCGTTTTGTGCATAATTTTTTCCAGAATAACAGCTCCTTTGACCCGATTGATTCGAAAGAATGTCCCATTTGCCTGGTCAAATGAGTGTGAGGAGAACTTTTAAAAGCTTAAGGAATGTTTAACTACAATTCTAGTGTTAACCTTGCCGGTGAGTGGAAAAGGGTATACAATGTATTGTGATACTTTCAGAGTTAGGTTGGGGTGTGTTTTAATGTAGCACGGTAAAGTAGTGGCTGCTTCAAGGCAATAAAAAAGGCATGAGCAAAACTACCCTACTCATGATCTGGAGATGACAACTGTAGTTTTTGCATTAAAGATATAAAAACATTATCTGTATGGTGAGATATGCTAGATATACACCAACCATAAAAGGTTAAAGTACATTTTCCAACAGAGAGACTTAAATTCAAGGTAGAGGAGATGGCTGGAACTTTTAAAAGATTATGACTGTACCATCTAGTACCACCCCGATAAGGTTAATATAGTGGCAGATGCCTTAAGTAGGAAATCTTCTAGCAGCTTGATACATATATCAGCGGAAAGGAAACCGTTGATTCAAGAGTTACATGAGTTGATGGATCAGGATTTGATCTTGGCCATAATGGATTCGGGTTCACTTTTGGCACATTTTAGAGTAAGGCTAGATCTATGGGACATGATTAGGGTTTCTTAGCATATAGACCCACAATTGATGCGAATTATAGAAAGAGTACAGCAAGGAAAAATTGTGAATTTGGATTTGATGCAGACGATGCCCTTATACAAGGCTCCAAGATATGTGTGCCAGATGTGGACAACCTCAGGAATGAGATCATACAAGAGCCACATTACATATCCTACAGTATTCACTTAGGATCCACCAAGATGTATCATGATGTGAAAGAAAGGTACTGGTAGAATGGCATGAAGAGAGACATGGTAAATTTTATGTCCAAGTGCTTGACTTGTTAGAAGTTGAAGTTTGAACATTAGAAGCCATCAGAGAAGTTTTAGGAGATTCTCATTCCGGAGTGAAAGTGGAAAATGATTACTATGGACTTCGTGATTGGGTTACCTTGTACCACATGAGGACATGATTCTATATGGTAATTATGGATCGTTTAACTAAGTTGGCTCACTTTTTACCTGTGCGGACCACCTATTCTATTGCATAATATACCAAGTTCTATATTCGTGAAATAGTCAATTACATAGAGTTCCTGCATCCATAATATTTGACAGGGGGCCTTAGTTCACTTCTTGGTTCTGGAGGAAGCTACAGGAGGCACTTAGCACACAGTTAAACTTTATTATAACCTTCCACCCTTAGCAGACAGGCAGTCTAAAAGAACCATTTAGGCATTGGAAGACATACTTTGCATGTGTGTCCTAAATTTTGGGGGTTAGTGGGATGATCAGCTGCTATTAGTGGAGTTTGCGTACAATAACAGTTATCATTCCAGTATTGGAATGGTACCTTATGAGGCACTATATGGTAGAAAGTGTAAGTCCCCTCTGTGTTGGACAGAAGTTGGAGAGGTGAGAGTGCATAGTTAGATCTGGTGCAGTACACTTCAGAGATGGTTTTTTTTTTATCGGGGAACATTTAAAGATAGCTTTCAGCAGACAGAAGAGTTATGCAAATCTAAGGAGGAAAGATGTAGAATTTGTAGTAGGTGATTATGTGTTCTTAAAGGTCTATCCTACGAAAAAGATTATGAGATTTGAAAAGAAAGGCAAGTTGGCACCTCATTACATAGGACATTTTGAGATCACGGATAGAGTGAGAGCAGTTGCTTATTGGTTAGAGTTGTCATCAAGCCTTTCTCATATCCACCTAGTATTTCACATTTCCATGCTTAAGAAGTATGTTCCTGACCCTTCTCATGTGCTACGACTAAACACAGCAAAGCTAGATGAGAATTTGACTTTTAAGGAGCAGCTAGTAGTTATAATAGACTATCAACTGAGGCAGTTTCAGTCAAAGTAGATCCCCATAGTTAAAGTTCTATGGAAGGGTCAATCTGTAGAGAAATACACTGGGAGTCAGAGTGGGGTATGGGCAGCAAGTATCAGTATTTGTTTAATATGTAGTTCTTTATTATTATTCTACCTTATGCGAAATTCGAGAATGAATTTTTTGTAAGGAGGAAAAAATGTAATACCTTGAATTTTTAAATAATTATTTTGTATAATTACTTGAGCATTGCCTGGTTTGGCTGGCCCAATAAAAGTCGTATGATGTTGTTGCTATTGTGGGCCTGAGGCCCTGTGTGTTGCATTTTATTGAGTTTTCATGCAGGAGGTTAGGTCTAGTTATAAAGGAAACTCTGTCAAAATTTTATCAATATCTCAGGATTTATTATTGCTTTTATAAATTAAATTAATTGATTAATTATGTCAGTTAATTGATAGAGGTCAATGTATAAGTATAGGTAAACGATGCCGGTCAATCTTCTTCTATCCAGTCAGACTAACTGTAGTCTGGTTATTCTCTCAGTGAGTAGATATTTATTTAATTTATAATTTTAATATTATTATACTTTTAATATGCTCATGCATCACTTATATATATATATATATATGTGTGTGTGTGTGTGTGTGTGTGTGTGTGTGTGTGTGTGTGTGTGGTAAAATATTGGACATGCCTCGTATTGCATTTGTACTTGATGAATACTATTTTAGTTGCTGTGTGTATGTGTAGACATGCGTGTGGTATGGTGTGATGGATATGGGTAGCATGGGCAAATTGGCTTGAGCTAGTCTCGCTTGGGACCCGGTCCTTTTTGAGGAAGGCGGGGTGAGTACGGCTTTAAATTGGTCTCACTGACCCCCACATATAGGTTATTAAACAAAAGTCCAACTCGAGTTGACCTCGCTGACAGGCCTTGGATTAAGAGAGCTAGGTAGGGGGATCAACTCCCCATATATGTATATGTGAGTATAGGCTTGACATGCGTGAGTGTGGGTACTTGTTGGTCACTGACTCCATCCCCCTTCGAGTTATTTGAGAATGAAACACTTGTATCAGGCCAAGCATTTTCTCGAATTCATTTTGGCACTAGTTTCTAGCCTCAATGATATGGTGTTCTGTTGTAAAACTCTTGTTTTTTTGTCATATGGGGAGAGTAGTATGTGCTGGGCAGATCAACTTGAAGGAACGAAAGCGTGAAAAACACAAGTTTATACCATTGAATTCAAAAATTTTCACCTAGGGTCACATGCATCATGCAAGATTTATTTTTATCTATTTGATTTCAATGATAAACAACATATTAAAACTCTTTTAATATGTTTTTGAATCTGTATTTGCCATTTAAGATTTTAAAATTAATCAGATTAATTTTAAAACCCTAGATTAAATCAAGAACGATTACACTAACCTCTTGATGCACTGCAGCGTGTCTGCGCCTTTGAGATTCGTCTTCAGGACACCAGATGTTGTCCCTCTAGCTTGTCCACACCAAGAACACCTATGGCAGCCCTTGAACAGCTTCTAAAGCCTTTTCTATTAATTAGAAATTCAAGTTCTGCCTTTTAAGAGATTAGAGATGTAAACAGGACACTAGAAACAATTCCTAGTGTTCTTAATTCAAGAGATTGATGGCTAATCTCTTTGAATTGATAAGAGATGAAGAAGAAGAGATAAAAACCCTCAAAGTGGCATGACAAAGGAGTGTGGCTGCTGGTTGTATTTTATTTTCTCATAACAATACTAAAATAGCTAGGTTAACACATTAAACCCTTGCCACATGTCACCCTTTGATTAGCTCTAGGTTTAAGTGACCCAATCACATTGTGCCAAGTGTCAAACCTATATTTAATCTTGATTTTAATCATCTTACATGATTAAAAAACATTTGGCAAGCTTATGTGTTATGCCATGTGTCACCATCTCATGGTGCCACGTGTCACACTGCAAAATGACCAAAATGCCCCTGTGTCTTAATTTTGAGTTCTTAACCCAAAATAATTATTTTCTTCTTCTAATTAATTTATATCAAATATAAATTAATTAATTAATCTCTATTAATTAATTTCTCATTAATTAAATTCATATTTAAACACTTTAAATATAAATTTAACTTATATTATACATCCAATAATCTAGATTTGGTTTCAAGTCATGCTAGGGACTTTGCAATCTAATTGCAAACCAAACCTATTTAATTAATCAATTTAAACTCTTTAATTAATTAATTAAATTATATTTAAATAGGTGATAACTTGTGTATGTGTGTGACTTACTAGGCTCATCACTAATTGGCAATGAGACATGATATCGACTCTTAATATCATCAGAACTCTTTCTTACCATAAATGATTTCTCTAAATCATTTTATGAACCTCATAGACCATGGTTAACACCTAGCATAGCATGCCATGGCCACCCAATTAGTAATAAGGTTTACCTTAAATGAACCTATAATCATATGTTACCATGCACTAGAATCTCTGTTACAAAATCCCAACTCAAGCTGGAGTCATGGTTTATGTCAAACTCCATTTGCTATGAATATTATGTTCTCTTTTAATTCTAGTTCTTGATTAAAAAGATTTTCTCATCAGAAACTCTTTTCTGAATAAATCTATCTGTCTGCCAGAACTTGAAACATCAAGAACAATTAAATGAACATAGGATTTTATCTCTATTTACTTAGAGCAACAGATTCCATCTTGATCAACACCTACCTCCATATATAACTAGTAGGAGCCAACACATGCCCATATACCCATACACAGTACAAGTATGAAAGCAGTATCAAACTCAAACTACCTATATACAAGATAACTGTGCTATCTCAGGTCTAAAGATTATATGCACTGATATGATTTATGACAAAACATTGACAAGAGTAAACTCCATGTGCTTGTCATAAGTGTCACTGGTTCGGCCTACTTATCATTTATAAGTGCCTATCATGTTTGTTATATGGCATGAGACTCACCATTCCATCTTATTTATATCTCATATAAATAACTTGGGAACAAACATGAATACAATCTTTCTGGATAAGTCATGTCCTTATTATGAAGTATCCTCGATTGTGAACCTATTTATGATACTTTGTGCTAGAAATATTGTCACTCATATTCTTAACAACTTAAGAATAATATTTCTAACAAAATATCAATTGACCTTTTCTATTACACATAAATATATTATGTAAACGGAAAAGTGGAAATGCCTTTTATTAATAAAAATATGTACAAGATACATACTAAATGATATGCTCTAGGGTATACTACTAACAATCTCCCACTAGCACCAGAACCATTCATTACAATATCTTAGACCTATCTTCTCAAGATGTCGGTCTAACTGAGTTTGTGACATAGGCTTAGTGAATGGATCAGCTGGATTTTCAGCTGATGCTATTTTCTGCATGGCTACATCGCCTCTCCCAACTTTTTCTCTGATAATGTGGTAGCGCCTTTCTATGTGTTTGGATTTCTGGTGAGACCTTGGTTCCTTAGCTCAGTATGATCGCTCCATTATTGTCACAAAGGTAGTGGAACCGCTGACTCAATGGAAGGAACTACTGTAAGTTCTGTCACAAACTTCTTTATCCAAACGACTTCCTTTGCAAGATCCGATGCAAGAATATACTCGACCAGAGTGGAATCTGCAAATGTGCTCGCTTGGAACTCTTCCAACCGATCGCACCTCCATTACAAATGAACACATATCCAGAGGTAGACTTTCTATCATCGATATCCGATTGGAAATCGAATCGTGATAACCATCCAATTGCAAGTCTCCATCTCCATAAATCAAGAATAAATCCTTAGTTCTTCTCAAGTACTTAAGGATATTCTTGATACTATCGATGTTCCAAACTGGATTGGATTGATACCGCTAGTCAAACTAACGAGATATGCGATATCCGCCTAGTACACAACATTGCATACATTAAACTTCCAATAGCCAAGCATATGGAATCTCGCCATCTTATCTCTTTCTTCAGGTGTCTTTGGAGACATCTCTTTAGAAAGATGGATACCATGTCTCACTGGTAACAATCCTCTCTTGGAATCAAGCATGTTAAACCTCTTTAACACCTTTTCCAAGTATAGACTTTGGGATAAACCAATTATTCTTTTCGCTCTATCTCTATAGATGCGAATCCCAAGAATATAGGTTGCCTCCCTACGTCTTTCATGGAGAATGTATTTGACAACCATACCTTTATAGTCCAAGATACCTGTTTCATTACCCATCAACAGTATGTCATCCACATATAAGATAAGGAAAGTGATAGCACTGTCACTAACCTTCTTATATACACATGGCTCATCCTCATTTTTGATAAAACCAAAGGATTTAATGGCTTCATCAAACGGATGTTCCAACTCCTCGAAGCTTGTTTCAACCCATAAATGGATCGCTTTAGCTTGCATACCTTGGAACCATCTTGGGATTCAAATCCCTTAGGTTGTTCCATGAAAATGTTTTCTTCAATGTATCCATTGAGAAAAGTCGCTTTGACATCCATCCGCCAAATCTCATAATCATAGTACGCACTATTGCTAATAAAATCCTAATTGATTTAAGCATGGCAACAAAGCAGAAAGTCTCCTCATAGTCGATTCCTTGCCTTTGGCGAAACCCTTTCGCTACTAGCCTTGCCTTATAGGTCTCTACCTTTCCATCAGAACCAATTTTCTTCTTGAAAACCCATTTGTTCCCTATAGGTATAATACCTTCAGGTGGGTCAACAAGATCCCAAACTTGATTCTTATACATGGAATCAATCTCGGATTTCATAGCATCAATCCATTTTGAAGAGTCTATATCTGATATAGCTTCTTCATAGGTAAGTGGATCATCTCCATGATCTACTTCTTCATGAGTAGACAACTCTTGTTCTTCTTTATGAAGAAAACCATATCTCACTGGTGGGTGAGATACCCTGGTTGTTCTACGAGGAACAGCTGTAGATGTTTCATCAACTGGTATTGGTTGACTAGATGGATCTATATCCATCTGATCTGTTGGTTGGTCAGAATTCTCCAATTCTAACTCTATTTGCCTTCCTTTGCCTCCTTCTTGAACAAACTGTTGTTCAAGAAATGTGGCATCTCTACTTATCACAACCTTTTGTGAAGTAGGCAAATAAAAATAATATCCAAAACTATCTTTTGGATATCCAACAAATCGACCTTTTTCTGATCTGGTCTCCAATTTATCAGTGTTCAGCTTTTTGATATAAGCTGGACAACCCCAAATCTTAACATGCTTAAGACTTGGTTTTCTTCCATGCCATATCTCATAAGGTGTGGAAGAAACTGATTTTGATGGAATCCTATTCAGAATATACAAAGCTGATTCTAATGCAAATCCCCAAAAGGAGATTGGCATATCAGTATAGCTCATCATACTACGTACCATATCCAATAGGGTACGATTTCTCCTTTCAGATACACCATTCAACTGTGGCGTTCCTGGAGGAGTCAGCTGAGAAACAATGCCATGCTCTCTCAAGTATTCATCAAATTCAATATTCAAATATTCACCTCCACGATCTGATCGAAGAGCTTTAATATTCTTTCCTGTTTGATTTTCTACTTCAGATTTAAATTCTTTGAACTTTTCAAAAGATTCATGTTTGTATTTCATCAAATACAAATACCCAAACCTTGATTTATCATCAGTAAATGTAATAAAATAATGAAAACCCCCTCTAGCCATTTCTTTAAATGGACCACATACATCACTATGTATTAGCTCCAAAATATTTTCAGCTGTTAGCCCCTGTCCAATAAAGGGTGATCTAGTCATTTTGCCCTGAAGGCAAGATTCACAAGTTGGAGTAGGCTCAGAGCCCAATGAGGATAGAATCCCCATTTTCTCCAGTTTTGCAATCCTATCTTCTGCAACATGACATAACCTTAAGTGCCAAATATATTTTGAACTTGAGTTGGTTTTCACCATGGCATTGCATTCTTTTAGATCACTTGCATTCAATTTGTGTTTGTCATTATTATCCAAATAATAAAGACCATCATTCATATAACCCAAACTAATATATTTATTTCCAAAATAAATATTGCAAAAATCATCAGTGAACTGAAATTTATAGCCATTTCTAGTCAAACTAGATATAGAAATGATGTTCTTAAAAGCATCAGGTACATATAAAATATTATCCAAACACAAAATATGTCCAAACATGTAAAAAGATTTAGATCCTATGGCTAAAGCTTCAACAGTTGAGCCATTGCCAATCCGGACTCTAATATCTTGAGAACACAAACTGCTACTGTTTGTTAGTTCCTGCATATCATTAGAAATGTGAGAACTAGCACCAGTATCTAAAACCCAAGCTGTAGATGAACTATGAGTATCATCAGAATCTAAATAACAAGATATGGACATACCTTCTGAAGGTGTATCCTTCTTGTCCTTCAGAGAAGCAAGATACTCAGGCGGTTCCTTTTCCAGGCCCATCCTTTTGGCGGTGGAAACACTTTCCTTTGCCTCCATCACTTTAGTCTTCCTTTCTGCTTAGCTATTTTCTTGGAAGGACCAGAATCGAGGTTTCTTTTTCCTATTGCCCTTCTTCTTGTTGGACTTTCCACAGTAAGAAGAAGCAACCAAAGCTACCTCTTTTCCTTTATTGCCTGGCATATTCTTTTGGGCAATAACCAGCATGTTGAGTAAACCAGCTAAGGTGCATTCCTGTTTAGTCATATGGAAATTTGTCACAAAATTCCCAAAAGACTCAGGAAGGGACTGAAGGATCAAATCCGTCTGTAGTTGGAAATCCATGTTGAAGTCAAGATTTTCCAACTGCTCAATCATCCGAATCATCTTGTGGACATGATCCCCAACATTCTGTCTCTCAGACATCCTCATACGGAATAGCTGTCTAGATATCTCATACCTAGCATTCCTGCTGTGCTCACCATACAACTATTGTAGGTGAAGGAGGATCTCACTCGCACTCTGCATGTTCTCATGTTACTTCTGTAACTCATTACTCATGGAAGCAAGCATGTAACACTTAGCTCTCATATCATGCTCCTTCCACTTGTCCAAAGTTTCATGTTCCTCTTGTGTGGCCTCTGGAGGTAAGGGACCAGGAACATTTGAATCTAGAACATATCCTATATGTTCAAGGTTCAGGACAAGTTTCAAATTTCTTAGCCAATCGCATGATTAGGTCCTGTCAACCTATTGTGATCAAGTATGCTTGCAAGGATATTGGATGGTGGTGGTTGTTTTGTGCTCATTTTTATCGTAAAATTAATCGCAGAAAATAATCGATTAATTAGTAAATGTATCATGTAATTAACCAAAATGATTATGGTCTTTTAATCAAATTGGTCCTCCCACTAACTTAGCGAATCCTACACTTCCAAAGTAGAAAACGGAAATCCTAGTTGGATGGATTTCTAGTGGGTGATTGAATTCTTATAATTCTATTGATCATCCTCAGGTACATCCATTATTAGAATTACAATAAACTATAAGTGAGCAACTCTTTGCCCATCACATCTCATGTGAGGTTCAATCCTTTACCTAGCCCCTAATGCTCAAAATCTCAGGTACATCCATTATTGACTTATCTTGCATTAGTTAAGTTGATCCCATTGAGCCAGTAATCATGCAAATAATTTTAATGTCCTCAGGTACATCCAATATTGGCCACTAAACCATTTACATATTTACAACATCTCATGCTTAACAATTATTCTTAAGAAAATCTCTTAAATAAATTGCATCTTATGCAACTATTTAAAATTTCTTAAAATAATTGCCCTAATGGAGGGCCTATGTTATAATTACTTTAATTATAGCATTTCCAACTTAATCATTTGTTTGGAAGATTTTATGGTCATTCTATTTACTATTAAGGTCTCACTTTGCACATTATCCATTTAGCATGCATATATCATATAATTGCATACATTCCCATACATCTCATGCATTCATGGATAAGCAGTAAATATGGTATGATCATGGACTTTTCTAAGGGATTCAATTCTGAGCCACCAAGAATTGAATCAGGGCATTCCTAGGTGCATTTCATTCATTCATTTTACAAGAGTTGCTGAAGGAGTACATAATCAACACTTGATCTTGAATTCCTCTCACCGGGTCCCACCAATGCTCTTGACCTCCTTGAACTTCTTGCAATCCAATATTACATAGTAATCCTTGGCATACCAAGGCGAATTTACAAGAACTTAAATAAATGAAATTACAACCCAAAAATTATTACAAACTTAATAATACATGCCCAAAATAAATTAAAATAAATTAATTAATTTACAATTCCAAAGAAACATAAAAGAAATAAATCCAATCACATTGGTCTTTTATAGTCCATGATCATCCATCATGCATATCACTATTTAACAATTAAATAAAACATACATACTTAAATTAAATTGAATATCTCATATTCAACTTAAAATCCAGATTTGAATATGATTCAAATAAATTTAAAAATTCAGATTTGAATCTCATTCAAACAAATTTAAAAATTCAGATTTGAATCACATTCAAACAACTTCAAAAATTCAGATTTGAATCACATTCAAACATTTTTTAAAAAATCAGATTTGAATCACATTCAAACATTTTTTAAAAAATCAGATCTGAATTTTATTCAATGAATTTTAAAAAATCAAATTTAAATATGATTCAAACAACTTTAAAAATTCAGATTTGAATCACATTCAAACAACTTTTAAAATTCAGATTTGAATCACATTCAAACAATTTTTAAAATTCTGATTTGAATCATAATTTAATTGTGTGATAAAAACTACTAATTAAACACTTTAATTAGTCAAAGAATAGGCCTTAGATCATACAAAAATTGCAGAATTAAAAGCCAAACCTTAAACCACCCATGGAAGCCAAACCATGCGCACCATTGATGGTGTTTTTTTCAAGTATGCCGCCAACTTGCTTTGCAACCAGCAATGAACACTTGATCTCATGATCAAACACACA
Organism: Hevea brasiliensis; assembly: GCF_030052815.1. Taxonomy (NCBI): domain Eukaryota; kingdom Viridiplantae; phylum Streptophyta; class Magnoliopsida; order Malpighiales; family Euphorbiaceae; genus Hevea; species Hevea brasiliensis. The sequence continues at coordinate 41,654,264 of NC_079510.1, read as the reverse complement.
ATTAAATCATATAATCAATAATATAAATGGCAAATATAGTGGCTCTGATACCAATTGAAGGAACGGAAGCGTGAAAAATACAAGTTTATACCATTGAATTCAAAAATTTTCACCTAGGGTCACATGCATCATGCCAGATTTATTTTTATCTATTTGATTTCAATGATAAACAACATATTAAAACTCTTTTAATATGTTTTTGGATCTGTATTTGCCATTTAAGATTTTAAAATTAATCAGATTAATTTTAGAACCCTAGATTAAATCAAGAACGATTACACTAACCTCTTGATGCAATCGCAGTATGCGCTTTTGATTCGTCTTGAGGACACGGATGTTGTCCCTCTAGCTTGTCCACACCAAGAACACCTATGGCAGCCCTTGAACAGCTTCTAAAGCCTTTTCTATTAATTAGAAATTCAAGTTCTGCCTTTTAAGAGATTAGAGATGTAAACAGGACACTAGAAACAATTCCTAGTGTTCTTAATTCAAGAGATTGATGGCTAATCTCTTTGAATTGATAAGAGATGAAGAAGAAGAGATAAAAACCCTCAAAGTGGCGTGACAAAGGAGTGTGGCTGCTGGTTGTATTTTATTTTCTCATAACAACACTTAAATAGCTAGGTTAACACATTAAACCCTTGCCACATGTCACCCTTTGATTAGCTCTAGGTTTAAGTGACCCAATCACATTGTGCCAAGTGTCAAACCTATATTTAATCTTGATTTTAATCATCTTACATAATTAAAAAATATTTGGCAAGCTTATGTGTTATGCCATGTGTCACCATCTCATGGTGCCACGTGTCACACTGCAAAATGACCAAAATGCCCCTGTGTCTTAATTTTGAGTTCTTAACCCAAAATAATTATTTTCTTCTTCTAATTAATTTATATCAAATATAAATTAATTAATTAATCTCTATTAATTAATTTCTCATTAATTAAATTCATATTTAAATACTTTAAATATAAATTTAACTTATATTATACATCCAATAATCTAGATTTGGTTTCAAGTCATGCTAGGGACTTTGCAATCTAATTGCAAACCAAACCTATTTAATTAATCAATTTAAACTCTTTAATTAATTAATTAAATTATATTTAAATAGGTGATAACTTGTGTATGTGTGTGACTTACTAGGCTCATCACTAATTGGCAATGAGACATGATATCGACTCTTAATATCATCAGAACTCTTTCTTACCATAAATGATTTCTCTAAATCATTTTATGAACCTCATAGACCATGGTTAACACCTAGCATAGCATGCCATGGCCACCCAATTAGTAATAAGGTTTACCTTAAATGAACCTATAATCATATGTTACCATGCACTAGAATATCTCACATAAAATCCCAACTCAAGCTGAGTCATGGTTTATGTCAAACTCCATTTGCTATGAATATTATGTTCTCTTTAATTACGGTTCTTGATTAAAAGATTTTCTCATCGTAAACTCTTTTCTCAATAAATCTATCCTGTCCTGCCAGAACTTGAAACATCAAGAACAATTAAATGAACATAGGATTTTATCTCTATTTACTTAGAGAATCGATTCCATCTTGATCAACACCTACCTCCATATATAACTAGTAGGAGCCAACACATGCCCATATACCATACACAAGACAAGTATGAAAGCAAGATCAAACTCAAACTACCTATATACAAGATAACTATGCTATCTCGTGTCTAAAGATTATATGCATCGATATGATTTATGACAAAACATTGACAAGAGTAAACTCCATGTGCTTAAGTGTCACCGTCTTACTACTTATCATTTATAAGTGCCTATCATATTTGTTATATGGCATGAGACTTACCATTCCATCTTATTTATATCTCATATAAATAACTTGGGAACAAACATGAATACAATCTTGTTGGATAAGTCATGTCCTTATTATGAAGTATCATCGATTGTGAACCTATTTATGATACTTTGTGCTAGAAATATTGTCACTCATATTCTTAACAACTTAAGAATAATATTTCTAACAAAATATCAATTGACATTTTCTATTATACATAAATATATTATGTAAACGGAAAAGTGGAAATACCTTTTATTAATAAAAATATGTACAAGATACATACTAAATGATATGCTCTAGGGCATACTACTAACACAACTAATGAAGAGGGGGTATTTGTTTTCTTCTCTTCCTATTATTGAGCTTCATATGTGTTTTAAGCTCTCTTTATGTAGTTTTTCCCTTGCTAGAGTTTCTCTGATATAGGCTTATGGCTTGTACCCATGTTCTTAGAATAAAGTATTCTTATTTCTTGTCAGGGGCGTGCAAACGGTTGGTTTGATTCTGAACCATACTGAATCAATAAAATAAAAAATTAAAAATTAAGAATTTTTAAAATTAAACTAAATCGATTACTAAGAGAGAATCGAACTGAATCAAATCGAAAAATATTAATTCGGTTTGATTTTAAATTGATCAAATCCAATTTTATAAAATTTTATATTTTCAACATTAAATCTTAATAATAAAAATATAAAAAAATACTTAAAAATCAAAACTCAAAAATTTTAGAGTTTCTTTGATATATATAATTTCAGTTCAATTTATTTTTTTATTTTTTATAAAAATAACCAAACCTAACCAATTAATCGAAATTATCAAAATTTATAAATTAAACTAAATCGATTAAATTTAAAATTAATCAATTAAATTAAATTAACTCAATTCAATTTAATTTTTTAATTTTGATCAAAATCTACTCACCCCTATTTTTTGTCAAAAAAAAAATCCAAAATCAGAAGTGAAATTAACCTCGACCTAAAAGGCTGTGCTGTACTGCTCCTAACTTATCCATCTCCCTTGTCCATCGTTAAACGTCATCTTTCACACTTTCCAAAGTATAAAAAAGATAAATTACTATAAGTCCTTATAATTTATTAAAATTAAATACTTAATTTTTATTTTTCTTTAAGTTCAATTAAAACGCCATGTATTTTTGTAAGGTTAAACTCTTTAAAACTTTATTTCAAATAATACATTAATCAATTTGTTACACTCTTAAATATTTATACTATTTATTTTATATAATTTTAATTAATTCAATTATTTAACTTTTATAAAAATTAAAATAAGTTCATTAATTTTTTTTAAAGATTTAATAAAATAATTAAAGAATTTAATTTTATAAAATACAAAATTTTATAATTATGTTTTAAAAAAAATGGACCCATTAGTTAAGTATGATAAGTTGTAGGGATCTGTCAATAATTTACAAAAAAAAAAAAAAGTCATATAATCATCCTTGGCCCACGCTTTGTCAGTATATTTTCTCTGATCCTTCCGCCCAGATTATTTTGTTGTTCAATCGTAGAATCTTTGAAATACCCACGGAGAAAGGAAGTGACGAATCGGAGCATGGGTACGGTGGAGGAACAGACTTCGCTTCTGGAGGACGGGCTCCTGGAACAGGTCTCCATTCTCTCTTTTTCTTATAGCTGGTTCTGTTTTGCCAAATTTGTGTATTGATTATGGTTCAATATATTTGAATAAGCTGAACAATCATGCGGTACAAAGTAATACCTCAAGTTATGAAATTTCTTTCTGGGTTTTTTTATGGATTGTGAATTGCAAGTTCTCTTTCTACTTTTGCGGATAGATTTTGGTTCTTTTAGATCGTTTTGTTGTTAAAATTGTTTGGTGCAACCACTTCCACTTTAGGTAGTTTCTTTCTCCATTTTTTTCATGTTTAATTTCACTTCCTTTCGGAGGAAGTCAAAAGAATTTGCATAATTTTTAATAAATATGAGTATGATTACTTCATTTAATGATCCATCGTCATCTTATAATTATGTACAAATTGAAACATGCTTTTGTTCTCTTGTTTCTATATTTATTTTTTGCTTTTGACTGCCAAAAAAAAAATCTTGCACCATGCCACTTATGCATGATGTTTCATATATCTTCAGAACAAAAGCAATGGGCTCTATACTGGTGATGGCTCAGTTGACCTTCGTGGCAATCCTGTACTTAAGGAGAAGACAGGAAATTGGAAAGCATGTCCTTTCATTTTGGGTACTGTATTATCTTCACACTGCTCTCTTGTATTTAGTATCGCTATCCCATTATTATTATTATTTCTTTCTGATGTTTGTCACATAAAATGTAGGTACTGAATGTTGTGAACGCTTGGCCTATTATGGGATCTCCACTAATCTGGTTACTTATCTTACCAATAAGTTGCACGAAGGAAATGTGTCTGCTGCTAGAAATGTTACCACCTGGGCAGGCACTTGATTATTATTATTTCTTTCTGATGTTTGTCACATAAAATGTAGGTACTGAATGTTGTGAACGCTTGGCCTATTATGGGATCTCCACTAATCTGGTTACTTATCTTACCAATAAGTTGCACGAAGGAAATGTGTCTGCTGCTAGAAATGTTACCACCTGGGCAGGCACTTGCTACATTACACCCCTTATTGGAGCTGTGCTAGCAGATGCTTATTGGGGAAGATATTGGACAATAGCTACTTTCTCCACAATCTATTTAATTGTAAATTATTAACTGAACTCTCTATTTTTATTTTTAGCTACTGTACAGTTTTTTTCAATTGCTTGGCCACTCACCTCTCACTGATCCTCACATTGCTCTAGCTGATGGAGCTAAACCTGGTGTTTGTTATTTCCATTTCAATTAGTTGCCTCAACCGATGAAAGTTTGGATGAAGTTATGATATCTTTTGAATTGTTATAGACTTAGTTGGATGAAGTTATGATATCTTTTGAATTGTTATAGACTTAGCGCACGTTTACTGTGTTCAATGAGGTTTACATTTCTCCTTTCCTGCATTGATTGCTATTTTGTGAATGTGTTTTATGTGCTATCTTAGAGTGTAGCATAACTGAATAGTTGTCAATTGGCGTATAGGGAATGTGTACCTTGACGCTCTCAGCATCAGTTCCTGCATTAAAGCCACCTGAATGTGTGGGTTCTCTATGCCCTCCTGCAAGTCCATCTCAGTATGCTGTATTCTTCTTTGGGCTCTATCTGATTGCACTTGGGACAGGTGGTATCAAGCCATGCGTTTCGTCCTTTGGGGCTGACCAATTTGATGACACTGATCCTAAGGAAAGGGTGAAGAAGGGATCTTTCTTCAACTGGTTTTATTTTTCTATCAATATTGGTGCTCTTGTATCGAGTAGTTTACTGGTGTATATTCAAGACAATGCTGGGTGGGGTCTGGGATTTGGAATTCCTGCATTATTTATGGGCATTGCTATTGCTAGCTTCTTTTCAGGCACAGCCCTCTATAGATTTCAGAAACCAGGGGGAAGTCCTATTACAAGGATGTGCCAGGTTTTGGTTGCATCATTCCATAAGAGGAATCTCGAGGTTCCTAAAGATAGTAGTCTTCTATATGAAACACAAGAAGGAAGCTCTGCAATTGAAGGGAGCAGAAAACTGGAGCATAGCAATGAATTGAAGTAATTTTCTTCACCATTCTCCTTAGTTATTATACTTAACTGATTTAAGCTCTTTGAGATGATGGGCTTTCTTGAATTTCTGTGCAGAGTGCATCGAAATTATATATTTTCTGAGGTCTAAATGCTCTATTTATTAAGTATCCTATTCTTCAGAGTGTCCTGTTGAATTTTGTTCATTCTTCCACTTTTAACCCATGTTTTGTTGACATACATTTAATAAGTGAGGACTAAATGACTATAAAAGCGGACTTACTTATGCATTTTACTTGCAGAATACTTTATAGTTTTTCTCTTTGTAGTAGCACAGAATCATGCAAAGTTCTGCTTGGATAGTTGTTTGCACGGCCTCTTGATTGATATATATTTTATCTATTCTTTTTTCCTTTAGATCTTTGTTTTTGGAAGGTCTTTTCTCAATGTTCCATTGAGTAAATATAATGCTTCTGGAATATTCTCAGCTTTTATAGATTTGTTAACCTGATTTGTGAAACAGTTATAGGAAAGTGCATCATTTGATCCATCTCCTTAATGGTTGACCCTGTATTTATGAATTTGTTCATACCTAATTTGTATCATTATCATTTGTCAGACATTATCTTCTTTCTATTTGTGTGGAAGTTTCATTTAGGTTACAGCCATTAATTAGTATTCAAAAGAAGTTTGAATTTCAAATCTTGGTTCTTTGTAGGTGCCTTGATAAAGCTGCTGTAATTTCAGATACTGAGGCCAAAAGTGAGGACTTTTCCAATCCGTGGAGGCTTTGCACTGTGACACAGGTGGAGGAATTGAAGATTTTGGCCCGCATGTTTCCAATCTGGGCCACAGGAATTGTCTTTTCTGCTGTCTATGCCCAAATGTCTACAATGTTTGTGGAACAAGGGATGCTGATGGACACAACAATTGGTTCTTTCACCATTCCCCCTGCTTCCTTGTCGACATTTGATGTTATCAGTGTTATTTTCTGGGTGCCGATCTATGATAGAGTCATTGTTCCAATTGCAAGGAAGTTCACAGGCAAAGAGAGGGGCTTCTCTGAGTTGCAACGGATGGGCATTGGCCTTTTCATTTCAGTTTTATCCATGTGTGCTGCTGCTTTGGTAGAGATCAAGCGACTGCAGCTCGCTAAAGAGCATGGGTTGGTCGATGAGGATGCTGCCATGCCTCTTAGTATCTTTTGGCAAATCCCCCAATATATGTTAGTAGGTGCTGCAGAGGTCTTTACATTCGTTGGGCAGCTTGAATTTTTCTATGAACAATCTCCAGATGCCATGAGGAGTTTATGCAGTGCATTGTCGCTGCTGACAACATCTTTGGGCAATTACCTGAGCTCTTTTATTCTAACTGTGGTAACATACTTCACTACTGTGGGTGGGAAGCATGGATGGATTCCTGACAACTTGAACAAGGGCCATCTTGATTACTACTTCTGGCTCTTAGCTGGACTCAGCGTAGTTAACATGTTCATCTACATTGTCTGTGCCAAGAGATACAAACACAAGAAGGCCTCCTAGGTTGTTACAACTTACAATTTACAAGGGCGTGATCTCATATACACATGCAAAAAGGGTCTTGGTTGCAAGTGGTTTGCACATAAAAGAATCATGTTCCACAGCTATTATCTTATGATCTCCTTCAGTATGTACCATATTCGTTAATTTGCTTACAATATACAATGCTTATGCTGATGCATTTGATTGAACATCAAATTTTACTTCTATTTTATTGCTACTTTTGGATGGAGTTGGAGTTGTTTTGTTTAGCTGCTAGAGGATAATATCAACAGAATGTTTGACAGGACGAGGGATGTAATTACCAAGGCTATTCAAGCAATCATCAAAGTTAAGATAGAGTAGATGGAGTCACTGATGGATAAAATGCAGTCCCCTGACCCAATTTTTGATTTGGTAACACGGAAGGCAAGTTTAGTATTAGTTTGTCCTCATTAATCTTCTTAGTGGAAGCAATGGCCCTTGGCAAGAAAATGCGAAAATTATTATTTAGTTCATATATTATAACAAAATTAATTAATTGGTCCTTTTATTTTAAAAAATATATTATTTAGTCATTCTGTTAAATTTTTTGTTATTCATGTTATTTAATTTATTATTCAGTTTTTTTATTATAAAAAAATTAATTAGTTGATCTCTGTATTTTAAAAAATGCTTCTACTTAGTCTCTCTATTTTAGTAAAATTAATTAGTTGATATCTGTATTTTAAAAAATGCTTTTACTTAGTCTCTCTATTTTAATAAAATTAATTAATTGGTATATGTATTTTAAAAAAATACTGTATTTCAAAAATATATTATTGGATACAAATAAAAATTTTGCTATTTGAACTTTTTTTTTTAATTTTCAATTTTTTAGACATTATTATTGTATTTTTTTTATTAAGAAATAATTTTTTTTATTACATATAAATTTAAGAAAATTGATTTTTTTTTTGTAAATAGTTTATACCATTTTTATCAATGGATGAAAACAAAGAGAAAATAAGGAATAAGGTTATAGGTGTAAAGAAGAATAAGTATTAAAAGAAAGAAATAGGAAAATATAAGAAAAAAATAAAGGAGAAAGCACAGAGATTAATGTGTTTTTCTAAAAATAAGAATTAATTAATTAATTTTACTAAAATAGAAATGTTAAATAGTATTTTAGTTAGTATTAATTAATAAAAAATTTAATAAAAAGATTAAATAGTTTAATAAAAATAAAATATAAAAAATAAATAATATAAAATATAAAAATTAAATAGTTAATTTCATTAAAATGCAGATATTAAATAATAATTTACACTAAGAAAATGAGGTGCTAAGAAAGTTATTATTTATTATTTTACTTCAGATAAATTTCTAGATGATCCATATAGTTTGACAAAAAACATAAATTAGTCCTACTGTTTGAAAATATGAGATAATTGGATAAGTTACGCCTATGTTACTTATGACCCATAAAAATCGGATCCGGATTAACCAGTTGAGTAATTAATTTTTTCAAAAATTGTATAACAATGAAATCATACAAACATTTTGTAGCCCGAAGCCTTTAAATGGGTTTGCAAAGGCCCATCGACCCACTCTCACTATATATACAAACCTCATATAGCCAATTGCTGCCCTTTCGCTCTTCTTTAAACCCTACCTCTTTGTGTGCTGGTGAAGGAGAGAACTCGAGGAATTTCCTATTTGTGATTCGGAGTGCTTATCGGAGCAGATCAGAATCAGCTAAAGATGAGACCCATTTTGATGAAAGGGCATGAAAGGCCCTTAACGTTTTTGAAGTATAACAGAGAAGGCGATCTCTTGTTCTCCTGCGCCAAAGACCACAATCCCACCGTCTGGTTCGCCGACAACGGCGAACGTTTGGGTACTTACCGCGGCCACAACGGCGCCGTTTGGTGCTGCGATGTCTCAAGCAAGTCTTCTTCTCTCTGTCTCTCTATGAAGATTTCCTATTTTTTTTTTTTTTTTGGTTTGTTGATTTTTACTCGTAGTCTATAGCAATTATTTTACTAACATGGTGTTGTATTAGGAAAATTATGTATCTTGTTGTCTTATCCAAATACCAATAAACATTTGTTTTTTTTTTTTTTGAAAAAAAAAAGGAGATTCGATGCGCCTTATTACTGGAAGTGCAGACCAGACAGCAAAGTTGTGGGATGTTCAAACTGGAACTCAGTTGTACTCCTTTAACTTTGATTCGCCTGCCAGGGCTGTGGATTTCTCTGTTGGTGATAAACTTGCTGTTATCACCACTGATCCTTTTATGGAATCGCCTTCTGCCATTCATGTAAAACGCATTGCAAGAGATCCCAGTGACCGTAAGTTTTATATGCTATTATTTGTCTGTTATGGTGATATGCTTCATTTTTTTGTTTTTCATGTTGTTCATATTCACTTAAATTTAGTAGGATACCACCCTGTTAACCATGTTTTATGGATGCATACCTTGTTGATATGATGGATTATGCATTGTTCTTTTCCCTCTTTCCGATTCCGTCTATGTCATTACTTTAACCCTATGAATTGCGTGAAAGTAAGATACTCAAAATTTGGGAGTCCAAGATCTCCGTTGACAAGTTTAATTCATTCATAGCTCCCTTGTTTTCCTATAATTGGAACCTTAGGAGTCTATCCATTTTTTCATTCGGTAAACTCTTCAATGGACTCCCCATCCCATCTTTTTTCCATCTAATTGTTGGCATAGGGGTTACATCCCGGATGAAACTTAATAGTATACCACTTCGAATAACTCAAGCAGAAAAATGGAGAGTGAAATGCGGTTCTGTTTTCACTTGTTCGAGATGGTGAATCAATTGTATGATATCAATGAAGAGATAATTTTGTGCTCTTCCAATCTTATAAAAACTTGAATTGCAAAGCGGATTATCCTCTTAGCATATAATAGCACTGTGGTATTTGAAGTATGGATTTGGTCATCCTACTTTGGCTTTTCTGTGGAATAATGCCAAGTCCTTTCCCCGCTTTTTCTCATTCATTCCTACTGAATTTTGTGACAATTTTGTTCAATTGTTTAATTAGTTGCATTGCTTGTGCTAACTTGTTAGAATGCACTTTATATTGCAGGTTTTTGTGTAGATTTATTGAAATTAAATAGTATTTTAGTAGCAACTCTATGTGTGTGATTGAGGGATTCTGATTTTGTTTGAAGAGGTAGCAAGGGTTTGAAGTGGAATGATGGAGTTATTGTGTGTAACATAAATTATGAGATACATGATGCAACTGGTTCAGTTGCACAACAGAGGCCATCCTTGTGTTTCATAACTTCTTTTTTATCCAGGCTGACTTAGACATCATGAACTCACCCAAACATGTAATAATATTCTGAGTTTTTATATTATGATATAGATGCTAAAATTGTTTACTTATGATTGGATTTCTACATGTCTTGTAGTCGTTGTTTATACTAGGATATTTCTATACATAGTGTTGTGCCCATCTAAATTTGTCAGCGTCTCATTTTTAGAGACTGGTGAATCTGTGCTCATTCTCAAGGGCCCTCAGGGAAGAATTAACAGAGCTGTTTGGGGACCCCTGAACGAGACTATCATAAGTGCTGGAGAGGATGCTGTAATTCGCATATGGGATTCTGAGGTAACTGGCAATTTATGTGCATAATTACTTTTGCAGTAATGTCACATGGGTGGGAGTGGGACACATAAACTCCCAAAAATATGTAGGATGGATGCATAAAAATGTTTTTTTAATTGATTGTTTGGTGCATTCTTGAAAAGGCCAAATGATTTATAAGTTTTTTCAGAATTGGTAAATACAAAACTGCTATATGAACAATATGTTGTGGTTTTTCTTGTGCTTTAAATACAATTTTTTGATAGATTGCAAGTTTTCTGAGGTTCCATGAGATGGAAGTAAAACTGAATTTTTTACAGTAACAAACAAGCGCTGGTAGAACTGGGGTGTATAATAATTAGCTCATGCCCATAAAGTTGAGACTACCAAACCTTGATTTGTAAAACTAAAGAAAATTGAAAATAATATAATTGCTTTCTATCCCAAATGAATTTAAAAAATGACTTGAAGCTAATTCAACGAGGCTCAAGAATGGAAAGCCTTTAGTTTAAATTTGCAGATTAAGGGCTTGTTTGAGGTTTAAGTTTAAAGTTGCATTCTTCTGTCAAACTTGTAGACTGGAAAGCTTCTGAAAGAGTCAGATCGGGAAATTGGGCATAAGAAGACAATAACATCTCTTACAAAGTCTTCTGATGGTTCACACTTCCTTACTGGTTCTCTAGATAGGTCTGCTAAGGTATAGTGTCCAGCTAGCTGCATATTTTTTAATTTATTATTTCTTACTTTCCTTTCTGATCTTTCTCTCTACAATGTGGAGTTCAACTGGCCCTTTTTATATTAATTGTGTTTCTCCAATTTTTAGCTATGGGACATCAGAACGTTGACTCTTATCAAGACCTATGTGACAGAACGTCCAGTCAATGCTGTTACAATGTCTCCTCTTCTTGATCATGTAAGTTTATTAATATTATTGACTATTTTACGGTATGAGGACCATCATATAGTGTAGGTGTAAGTGGCTTTACCTGATGCCAATAGGTTGGAGTTTCTTGGCCCAAGGGCCAAGGACAGCCAATTTTCGCAAAGGTAAAGGGTAGGGGATTTTTTTCTTTTCTAGGATTCACTGGTTAATGGGTGGTTTAATGATCAAATTGGTTGAAGACAAATTAATGTAGATGACATTATTTGCTGATTAAAGGTCTTATGCATCATTTTGTATTTTTGTATCATTTCTTTTCTCAGTTCCTTCACATAATTTTGCTTGTAAATATCTGCCCTTTTTTGCTTTGCAGGTTGTGCTTGGAGGTGGTCAGGATGCTTCAGCTGTCACCACAACTGATCACCGTGCTGGGAAGTTTGAAGCCAAATTCTATGACAAGGTTAACTTTTCATGCTGATGATGTTTCTCTATATGAAGATATGTGATTTGGCAACTTTTTGATTCTATCCTATTTGAATTTCCTTGTTTAGATTCTTCAAGAAGAAATTGGAGGCGTCAAAGGTCATTTTGGACCTATAAATGCTTTGGCTTTCAACCCTGATGGGAAAAGGTATAGTTTTCTTTTTGGTTCATCTCTTCTATTTGTTTTCTTACCTGAGTTTTATTGCTTACTTGGGTGAGGGGTGAGTGGTAAAAATAGTGGTGACTGGGGTAGTTAAGGTCAAAAACATATTTGTACTATGTAATAGTGAATTTCAATTAGAATCCAGGGGGAAGGGAGCAAGAGGGAGAGTCTGCATTTGTGGGTCAATTCTACATGTTAAGAATAAGATACCACCTTTTGCTTACTACCATAGAGATCTGCGGCTTGTGTATTCATCACTTGGTCACCAAGTGACATGGGCAATTAGACATATACCAACAAATATCTTAGTGCGATTACCGCAATAAGTCTGTTGAACTGCAACCTTATTAATTTGAGGCAAGTGTGAATGAACAACTGATGGAAGTGTTGTACTTCCAGTATGACCACCAATGGTCTAAAATATGAGACATGTTCCTGTGGTGTCTCTTAATCCCAACATTTCAGTTGCTGACAGAATTTCATTCGTTATATGTGGAGCTTTTCTGGTGCATTTAAGAACATTGGTTGATGTGAAACATGTCTCGCTGCGTTGTTTGGATATGCTGGCTACTGTTGTATGAATATCTTTCATTGAATTGTAACATATATTAACAAAAATTCAAGCATTTTCCTGCATGTTAATCTGGAATCGCATGTTTGCCTAAACGATGTTGAAGCTTTGAGTTACCATTAAATGTTTTAGCGCTTACCTATATGTTGCACTTATGGTTTTGTAGTTTCTCAAGTGGAGGTGAAGATGGGTACGTGAGGTTGCATCATTTTGATCCAGATTACTTCAATATTAAGATTTAGATTTGGCATATATTTATTTGTATTGGAAAAGAAGTCAATTTCGGATAGGGTGGAAAGGAATTTTGATGTTTGTTTCTGAGGAGCATAGTGTAAAAAAATACTCTATTTATGCAACTATTTATGCAAATGATAAACCATTTTCGTTCCGTTGTAAGAATTCCATGCCTTGCAATTTTTTGCTGGAGGCAGAGAATATCTTTTGGTTTCTTTGAATGCATCATCTATCTATTATATTTGACAAGCATTGGTCAGTGTAGGTTTTTTTTTTCGAAGATTAAGAAATTTCATTTATATAATGATAGTACAGATGTATTCCAAGAATATCAATCTCTCTTAGATCGAAAAGCTTGAAGGGGAATATATGTGAGAGATAAAATTTTATAGGGGTCTCTTTATAAAGATTTGGATGAGAATCAGTCTAGATTTTTTTTTTTTTTTTAACAACTGTTGGTATTATATAAAATCGTTTTAATATTCATGCTTGAAATCAGCTTGTCTGATGTTTCGGAATAAACTGAGCCATGTTGTAGCAAGTTTTGGCAAGCTTGGGCTCGTAAAATATTCGGAATAAATTTAAATTAAATTAATCTGTAATTTTGATTTAAAAATAATTGTGCCAAGGTTTTTTTTCCAAAAAAAAAAAATAAAACAATAATTTTTAATATTTAAATAATATTACTGTTTATATTACTTAAGTTTTATCTATTTTAAAATATTATATATTATATATATTTATATAAATTAATGTTACTATTATTTGTAATATATAAAAATTTTATAAGGGTGATAATTAAAGCCCCAATAAAAAAATTCAAGCTTCTTTATAAAATTATAATTTAATACAATAATTTTTAGTTTTATTTATCCAAATAAAATTGAATCAATTTATTACAATTTTATCTAATAGAGTAAATTTAATTAAAAATAATATATAAAGAAGACGAACATAACTCGCAGGAAGTAGAACTAAAATTTTCTTTTAGAAAAGTGATAATATCAATAAACAAATGTAAATTGAATGAAATCATAAAATTTGTTAGTATTTAGATAAAAACAAATGAATTTCTGGTTTTTTTATCTAAATTATCGTAAATTGTTAAGATTTTGCCAACATTTTATTTGGTAGAGTGGCAACTTACAAAGAGAGGAGAAAAGAAAAATACAATCATGAACATTCAAAGAAATATGTAGTATTAATAATGGAGATCAGAACTAATTAATCTTGGATACCTTTTTTTTTTTTAATTCTATCATATGCTAATTTTCATGTTCTTATATATATAATTCGTTTAGATTATTGGTAAATGAAAGCCATGTTACTATTTGCAGAGGTATAGCCCCCATCAATGACAAGATTGTGGGCTGTTATGAACCCTGCAGATTCTTCACTAGCAAGAAACAATGCAGCCTGAGCCACATCTTCAACACTTGCATATCTCCCACGCAAAAGACTTCCACTTTCCCCAACAATTTTGCCCACTTCTTCAGGCTTCACGTCCACTTTCCCCATGATCCTTCTGTATGCACTAACAAGCATCTCCGAAGGGACACCATGAGGCGAAATGCAATTGACCCGAATTCCATGCACACCTAACTCACATGCAGTGCTCTTCATCAATCCAACAATTGCCGCTTTTGACAATGTGTAAGTATGTGATCCCAAGCCTCCCATTATAGCTGCAGAGCTTGCTGTGCATATGATGCAACCCCCATTTCGACCTTCTATCATGGCCTTCGCCGCATGCTTGATCCCATGTAAATTTCCATTCACATTAACTGAGAATAATTGCTTTGCTTTCTCCATGTCAAGGTTGGCGATGCTCCCATCATGACCTGCAATACCAGCATTATTGAACATGATGTCCAGTTTGCCTTTCCAAGCTAGTGCAAGATTGATAGCTGATTCTACATCAGCTTCATTAGCAACATCGCAGTAAATATATCTGCCTCCTATTGAATCAGCTAGGCTGCTTCCCAAGTCTTCGAGGATATCAGCAATGACCACGTTGGCCCCATTTTCTGCAAACAATTTTGCTGTGGCTGCCCCAATCCCTCTTGCTCCACCAGTTATAACAGCAACTTTGCCCTTCAGCCTAGCAACATTACAACTGATTAAAGATTATATAACTTTATATCTAAACAAGTTCGCAAGATCAGACATAATCAATTCAGAGGAACTAACCTGTTTGTAGATAACCTCTGGACATCATCATGCATATGAATATGTGACTCCATTGCAATGTAGAATAATGTCTTAGCAGCTGGATGGTGATTATATATAATGGAAATTCAAATGCTATGAAGATGAAAAAATGTTTAAACTTTAAAGATTTGTTTTGATAATCTTTGAAAGAATCTAAGTGCTGCTTTTTGAGAGGCTTATAATTAACGCCTACATGTTCTTTTCATTCCTGGCAACAACCTGCTAACCATATAACCTATTAGCTCACCTATAATTGTGTATAATTTTGTTTTTTCTTGTGTATGATCTAATTCTCAACAACATTTGCCTAGTGCTTGATCAATTATTTGAGAAGAAAAAGAAAAGTAGGATGAAAAACTAAAGTTAATTAATTATTTTGGGGTCAATATAACAAATGAGATGCTAGAGTTGTTCATTTTACTTGTTATAATTGCTGCTTTGTGGACTCATGTTGTCCTCTTCTTTATAATCTTATTTTACTCCATTTCATAATTTAAACTCATAATTAAATAAATATTTTAATCAATTAAAATAATCAATCATAATGGCTTATATATACACTCTTAAAAACATAAAAGCTCAGGATCTCATGACTCAAGTCATAAATAATGTAGAATTAAGAAGATTTTTTGCAGTGATTTCCTATATTGCTCAACTTTGATAAATTCAAGTGAGTTTTCTATCCCTTTCTTTCTCATTCATTTTCAATTATTGTTCTCTACTTTTTCTTTTGATTATATTTCATAATTAAAATTGATAATTCCACATTTTTATTAAGGTTTGATAGTTAGTACAGAATGATGGAAATTTTGATGAAAATCTTTTACTAATTTTAATAACATGTGTTTTGTTTTTTTTTTAATTAGTGAGTTTCTATGGTAACTTTATTTTTTACCGAGTAAATCTTAATTACTTTGTCAATAATTACTATTAGATGAATAAAATCTAACCCTTACGGTGAAATATAAAGAGTATAAATTGTGGAAACGGCAGACGTGAAGCTCAAAACGACGACGCTATTCTGAAAAACTGAGAAAATAAGCCCAACTTCGACAGAGGCCTACGTACGCCCCACAACGAGCCAAATAACGCAAACGATTAGATTAGCCTATAGAGAGTGAAGAGTTAAGCTGAAATTCTGCCTTTGGAACGCGAGAAAAGAGCAGCAACGATTTTGCAAGCCAATCATGGAAGTCGAGGGATCATCGAAGACAATGATAGCAACGCAGGCTGAGATGGTGGAGGCCAGGGTGCCCATCTCCTACAGAGACCAGTGCGCTCATCTGCTGATACCGCTCAACAAGTGCCGCCAGGCCGAGTTCTATCTTCCATGGAAGTGCGAGAATGAGCGCCACGTTTACGAGAAGTGCGAGTACGAGCTTGTCATGGAGAGAATGCTCAAGATGCAGAAGATCCGTGAAGAGGAGGCGAAACTCAAACAAGCCCAGAAGCACGGAAGCCCCATACCTCTCATCCCCAAAACTGCCAATGCCTAGCTGCGAGACATCAAGTGCTTTTCTTCTTTTTATTTCTTGGTAGGTGATTTCTCCTGGCTTTTGGTTGATGGGTTTATTGGGTTAATGTGGTTATATGTGATCATTGATAGGGTATTGAATATTTGGAGTTTTTGTTGGTAAGTTAGGCTTTGAAGTTATTAGATTATTGGGTCTTGATTAATCTAGGTTTTTTTATCTTAGCTATAATTTTCAGAATTTCAGGTCTTGCTCGGTCTAGGGTTTGATTGAGAGCCTAATGTTTAGGCTTTCTTTATATAAATTTTTTCAATCAACGAGATTTCTTATGAATCGCTTAACGAGATTACCATTCTATTCAATTGTGATTCTGTTCGTGGGTTATTGGATTTGGATATGACTAATTGTAGAGTGTGTTTGATAACCAACAATTCATTTGAAGTTGTTTTGGCATTCTGCTGCTGGGTTATCGTTCTCGGTTTATTAATTGACTTCATATAATGTTTGATTATGGTATTTTTGTATGAATTTATGAGGTTATTTTGTGGGAGTTTCATTTTGCACTTTTCTCATTTACTAATTGTTTTTGGAATTTTAGATGTTGCACTTATGAATTTCTTGTCTTTTGGTATAAAGGGCTCTGCTTTACTGAAAATTTTGATTTCAATTCTAAGGATTGCTTCTTTTTGGTAAGTAATTGTTTACAGGTTTAGTTCTCTTTCGGTTCAGGCTCCCTTAGCCCCATGGGATAATTAAGTTACTTCCCAATAGTTGAGAAAAATGACAACCGAACAAGCTGAATTTGTTAACTTGTCATGAACTTAAGTTCCTGATCGAACTTACCTTAACCAAACAGCACCATATTGTATTGCAGCTTTTGAATTCTGACTACACTTCTAACTCTTAAATTTTGTTTTGTTTTCAGCTTTGCATAATATATTTATTTATTTCTTGGTATATGATCATGATGGTTCCTTCTGGTTTAAATGAATTGCACAATTAAAAATTTTAGAATTGAATTCCAGGAAGTGAATTCTATGGAACTGGTTATAACTAAAACCAATTCCCATCAAATTTGACAAAATTTAAAATGAATTCCACAAATTTAGAACAATAAAATTTTTTGGACTAAAATGCCCATGTATTTCTCGCAAACATATATTCGCTTTCTCTTGCCTTTCTCTCCCCCTCTTTCTCCCCTCCCTTTCTCTATCATTATTTACTTAGATGATGACACTGTTTATGTTGCTAAATAGACCTCCTATATATATTATTAATTGATTTATGTATTTATTATTAATTGTTATATATTTATTAGATATAAGTTTTTTTTTTGATAGAAGAATAAATTATAATTTTTTAATTTTACTATTGAGAGTATTTTAGGAAACGAGAACCAATGAATTTTAATTATGAAATTATACCAAACATTAATTATGTGGAATTCAATTGAATTCTTTATTTTAAGTTATGTCATACCAAGCATTAGAATTCATTTCAAATGAATTATAAATTTATAGTTGAACTTTGAATTGAACCGAAAACTATTTTACATAAATTTATGAACTTTTTTTGGGAATTCGTTCTAAACTTATGTTGATACTGGCTCCTGTGGGTACATATTATATAATAATTTGGAATCTTTTGATCCAAAATAATTTGGAAGCAACTTTTATTGGTGTTCTTTTTTCTGGGTCATTTGTGATTTGTGAAGTAGTTTCTACAATGTGACGGTTCAAAATGGTTACATTATCACTTGCTGTTAATATATAGGAATATTGAAGGATGGACAGTTTGTAATATAGTAGGTCATTAGGTTGGGATTGCTGATATAGATCAGCTATCATTAGGTTGGGATTGCTGATATAGATCAGCTACTTCAAAGTGATAGCAGTATTTACCAATGGTCTTGATTATTCATTCAATTGCTGAAATTCTGGAAACATAAAATCTATATTCTGTCAGAAGCTATCTTCTTTCTTATTTAGCTAAGGAATTACATTGTCTTTCTCATTAATAAATGCTTAGTGATTTGTGAAATCATTATTAAAACCCAGGTGATTGATGTAAATATTGTAAATGAATGCCTTTTTCTTGTAAAACACTGCAGTCAATTCTAAGGGAAGAGGTAACAACAAAAACATTGCAGTTGCTATGAATAAATTCTGGCATGAGAACTGTATTGCACTTCAGACCACAGTTCCTGGACTTAAATCACTGGGCTGCTATGTTTTATGGTAGGACTAGGCTAATATATGTCCTGGAGCCCCCAACTATATATGGAAGAAGAAAAGGAAGTTTTAAGCATACTGAGCCTCGTCTTGTTTGCAATTGGGAACTAGTAGAAAATTGAGTCAATGCCTTTTATGCTTTCCTTAGGGCTCACTATTGCTATCTTTGTTTTTGCAATTGTTTGGATATTGTGGATTATTTTCCCAAACCTAAAATGTGTATTTTTCTGACCTGTATTATTTTATTCTTTTAAATTTTCCACGTGGTGTTTATTTGTTCTCATGCCTTCCACATTAGCAAATTCAGGCTTGATTTTTCAGAGGTAAAAAAATGCATAAGTACAATAATTTTTTTGGTTAGGCTAAGTTTAGGTTGTGAGAGAATTGTCTCCCCTTATTCATTTTGATGAAGGAGATGCAAATCAAGTTTCAACCAACATTAATATGAAATAGTTGTACCTATCAATTTGTATTTTGGATTGTAGTCTTATATGTATTGTTTTAGTACAAGAACATTATAACTAGCAATTTAGTACCGTCGAACTCCCCTATTAGGTTACTTGAAACAGGTGCCTTTCTTGGTAATACAAATTATCTTTGTGATTTCTATTACCTCAATAAACCACCTAGATTTTTGCTAGTACGGAGCTTATCCATCTAACTGGTTTATTTCCTTTCATGTGAAAATTGCTTCAGTTCCTAAAGTTTAAATAGAATCACACGATTCTTAATGAAGTTCTTCAAATTAGGGAACATCACAGGTGAAGCCATAATCATATATATATATATATATATATATATATATATATATATATATATATAAATAAAGGAAATTATTTTTATACTTACTACAACATGAGCGGCTGAAAGACATGCACTTGTACCTCAATGAGATTGGGTAATGGGTAAGATGATGATATTTGATGCTCGTCACAATTCATGTGTTTTCTGGAACATAACAACAACCTTTTTCTCGGCTTTTTCCTGGAGGCTTAGCTATTGATATTTGATGAGAAATTTGGTAGCTATGGTTCTGTTATGGTTTGGAGCTTTTACTTACCCGTTTGTTCTGGCCATGGCATTGATTCAAGTTTCTTACATGCAGCTTTCAAAATCTACTTAGAGATGGATCTTCCAGGGTCTCTGAATACTTTTGGTGGGAAGTTATTTGGTAGCGTTTATCAGGAGACATGTAACAGACTCCTTGTATTTTCCTGGTGTTTCCTCAGTTATGCAACCTTGTTCAAGCTTATGGAATAAATACCTTACTGGGACTGATATTTTTTGTTTTAGCATCCTTTGTTAGATATAAATTTGCCCATGAATAATATATCATAATCATGGATATTTCACTAGATGTGCAGTAGGCTCTTCCTTATTTGCAGCCAAGGGAACGTAGATGAGTAGAGTAGCTAACTGTGGTTGGGGAATATGATGTCTTTTCTTCGTCCATTCTGCACCAAGATTAGCATGCCTTTAACAACCAGCAAGAGAGTGTAGACCCATATGGTTTGGCTGTTGATGGAAGCCCATTAAAGCCTTTTTTTTTTTTTTGGGAATGATTCTGAACCCATTAGAGTATTTAACCTTCCTCCTCGATTAATAAATTAATAATTTATTAAAACTTGTTAAGTAATATTTATTAGTTCGTAGATAACTGCTGGTTTTTGAGATGCCAACAGAGTCCACCTAAAAGATAAAAGTGTGAAATGAATTGATATCATTTCTAAATATTGACTAAAAAAGGTTGATTAAATCTAATCATTTCAAACTTTTCACGCCCAATTCATATAGCAACAATTTCGAGCGGGCATTTCACATATCAACTAGTGCTTAGCTTTTGCTTACAGTCCTCATGAGTTGTTGCCTTTACTCACCTTCTTTTTCTATTCCTACACTACACTTTTTCAAAAGCTTAGCTTCCTGCACCAATGAGTGCCCACCAGCTGATGCTTTGGAATTTCATATCGAATAAGGAATGTGTGCATATGAGTTATATAAAAATAAAAATTCTGTGAAATCTATTTCTATTTTCTATTACCAATCTATGTATATGTGTGTTTTATATATTAAAAAAAAATGGTCTAAATACACTTCTAGCTAAACAACAAATTTGATTTCAATATTAATTTTGACTAGAGGGAATAATTCAAATTTTTACACACGATAATTGTATTATAACAAATAATATTATAATAAATACACGTGATGGCTAGGGAATAAAACATGATTATGACATAATTAATTAGACCTAAACCAAAATTGTATATATAATAAGGCTTACCCCCATTGTTTTAATGAGATAATTAACACCCTTCATATATAGAAGTCATAACAAAAATATTATTATAATTATTATATAGTACTAATATCAATTTATGTTCTATATATATATATATATATATGTGATCTTAGCAGTTGGGGAATAACATGGGAAAAGAAGAAAAGATGATAGAAGAAAATTAGTACCAAACCACTTGGAATATTGAATATGAGTAAGGCACACGGCAAAGCATTAAATAAGAAATGCGGAATTAAGCATGAAAGAGGTGGCCAATGTCATTCTCTCTACATTGTTGACTGAAACTTTTTATTTTGAAATTAGTTCATTAGAAAAAAAAAAGTAATTTTTCCTTTTCACTCTTTTTATTTTTTTTCTCATAAAAATTAAAATTAAGAACTTATCCAAAATTATTAGTCCAATAGATGAAGCATGTGTTTGTGGAATTTTAATGTAGTAATCCATGTTGCTTAGTCTAAATCGATTCAGTAGTTAAAGACATCATTCATCTAACAAAATTATATTTAAATTTTCATTCTACTAATTTATTAATTTATTAAAAAGATATAATAATCGATCCCTTAAATAAAATTAAATTAAAATTTTGTGTAATTTTCTAGAACAACTCAATGCCTAAAAATGATTATGAGCAACTTAGTCATAATTAATCAATTAATTAATTACAATAAAACATAATAGTATGACAGTATCATTGTAACGACTCAAACCAAATTCTCAAGTATTGATGCTTTGGCTGGCCGGCCCTTGATGTGGTGTGTGAGGTTTTTCTCCCCAAAACCAAAAAGTTTGGGCTTTAGCGAACCATATATGGCCCGATTCCCTTCTCCCATTTCCGATGTGGGACGCGCACACTGCAGCGCATGACGCGCCCCCACACACACCACCCCACCAAACCAACCACACGCGCCCTCGCCCTCCACTCCACCACCGAGAGTGAGAGTCCTCGACCGATACTCAATTGTAACACCCCTGGTGTACCTTTCGGCTTGGGCTGCTCTCGGGGCCCTCACTATTCTCCCATTGGTTTTTTAAAAAAAACAAAACACACAGCTTTAACTTTGATATACTATACTACACATATTCCCCTTCATCATTCCGTCTCGACGCGCGACACTCGCAACACCAATCATATAGTCACATACATGGTTAATTCCTTTTATTTTTTTTTTTAAAGAATTTACAGGAAATTAAAATCTTCCCAAAATAATTATGGTGATAATGAAAAGAATAAAAATGAATGGAATATATGTATAGTAAAAAATAAATAAATAAAAGAAAGGATTAGCATGGGAATGTTGCAGTATTGTTGATATGCGGATGGGAAGGCTTCTACGTGCATGACCAACGCAGCAATCATACATCGGAAAGAAAGAAAACCAAAAGAGGTAATAACATTGAAGTTCAACCCCAAGTAATTCCAATCTTCGAGGATCAAAAGTCAAGAAAACATGGGTCCCAATTCTTCAATAATCAAATATATTTTTATTATTTTTTTCTCAATCACCCCCACAATTTTTTCTTCTAAATAGGCATTTTGATCCTAAACTATTAAGTTGGACATGAACTAAATTGGAATTGTTCAAATTTATGTTTGATCAGAACTGTCGATAAATTAGGCTGAAATTACCATAATCCTTCAGTTTGGAGTTATCTTTTAATTGAATTAAAATTCTCTTTTTCATGTATGTATAATTGTGAATATTGTTTGGCCATCTTAGAGAAGACTTGGGCATAAAAATGCTCAAGTTGAAGAGTAGAACATGTCAATATCAAACTCAAAAACTTGCCCAATTTTCTAAAGCAGAATCTGTCATTGCATGTGTAGGATGTGGACACAATTGATAATGAATTAATGGTCCTACGACCTTGTTGTTTGTTAAGTCTTTGAAAATTAATGCAGTGTTCCAGTTATAAGAAATTCTTCCTCGATTCAATGTATATCATACTAAACCCAAACTTCTACTCTTCTTATTATTTACATTTTCGAATTTTTAAATTAATATGCACATTTAATTCCCTTCTATAAAATTTAAAATGAAAATTAAGTCAGGAATATGACTTCCTCATATAAAAAAAAACTGAAAATATCTATACATTCATAATATAATATTATAATCAAATAATGAAAAATTTTTTTACGAAAAACGTTTTTGTAGAAAATAATTTTTATGAAAATTATAGAAATTATTTTCTACAAAATAAGTGAATTTTTAATTAGAAAAGAATTTTTTGATTAAATAAAAAAAATTAATAATGATATTAAGGATGAGAAAAGGGGAGAAATAGAAAGAAAACTTTTTTAAATTTCCAATGTGTGTTTAATTTGGAGGTGGGTGGAAAGCAAAACATGTATCCAGTGCATAATTTGAATGATGGGCTAGAAATTTCCTCAATCAATAAAAGCAAACACAATAATTCAAACTTTCTACCTAATTCCATACCTTGAGGTTGAAAATGTCAACATGGTGGGAACTTCTCTTCAATCATTGTTCATTCCCTAGCCAAACATCATTAGAATGAAATATTTTCAATTATATTTTAGCTTTTTCCCATCAAATCATACCCCTATATATATATATATATATATAGATAGATAATATTTTTCTCATTCTTCATTCCAATATTATTCCCTGTAGCTTTCATGAATGCTTGATTTAAGATTGCCTCTCTGTATATAGCCCACATTGTATTACTTTTTCATTTGACCTCAAAACAAGAAAGAGAGAGATTAGGATTCAGCTCTTCTCAACTACCCAAAATTGGCCTGTATCATATTTCAAAACTGTTCAGTCCTTTTGTGTTATTATGCGCATGAGAAAGGAATAGAAAGAAAAGGTTGGATAAATTTAAAAGGATTTGCAATTTGGTCAAAATAAAAAGGATATCAAAATGTTTGCTGTGGTTCCTAATAGGGCAAACTAGGTGAAAAAATGTCCATAATTAATTAAGTGCATAAACTGAACCTTGAGAAGTATTAGAAAGGGTTAAAAGGTAGAAGACAAAATAAATATGCATAATGCCCATGCCCATGGGTCTAAAAAAGTGTTAGAAAACCTGCATTATGACTCTCAATTGTAATGTCCCTTTCAGGGTTCTCATTATTGGATTTATCATGGGGACGTGGATGACCCTTGACTCCAGGCAAAGTTGTGGAAATTGTGGAGCTCTGCTTCTTTTATATGACTTCTTTTTGACGAAAAAGTTAACATATGGGTTTGCTAGTGAATATCAAACTCTCATTAGTTGTAGCAGGTCATGTTTTTGCAAAACAGGTCACATGGCCTGAAAGCTGGAGATGATTGTCCATCCACAATTTATAAATTTGGGAAAAAAAAAATAGTAAATTTTTACCTTTTCCTATAAAAAAAAAAACACATAATATAAAATAATACATACTTTTTAATAAAGTTGTGAAAATTTTATCATAATATATTAAGTTATATATTTTATTTACACATTCTTTTATAATTAATGGTTCTATTCAATAACTAATTTTAAGGTAAAATTTAGTATTTTAATCATAAATATCTCTTTTATTTGTATTATTCGATAATATAATATTTATAATAATATTTAAAAGTTAAATTAGTAATTCATAAAAAATTAACTGATAAAGTATTTTCATCAATATTAATAAAATAATATAATTATTTTTATATTTAAGAATTAATTTAATAATTATTTTTATATCAAAATATAAATAATTAATCACTAATAATAATTAGTAGTTATTAAAATAATTAATATTATCTAATAGAGTTAATATATAATCTGAATGATCAAATCTTACATTTAAAAATAGCATATAACATCACACCACATCATACCAATTTTTTTTATATAAAAAATACACATATAATAAGGATAATGCATAGTCTGAATAAAATAAAAATAATTTTCTTGGATGATCAATAAAATTTAAGATATGATGAACTAACAAAACGGAATGAATTAAATGGCAACAGAGATGGTTAGGAATGGAAGAACATTGATATAAACACAACGAACAATAAAAAAAAAAAAAGAGAGCTGTGGATAAAATGGGATTGGGATGGGATCTTTCACTTGAACTGAGCAGAGCCGAATCTGCAGCATTCAATCTTCTCAACCAGCCACGATGATGACTTTAGATCTCGTAGCTCAATCAGATGACACGCATACACACGTAGTCTACGTCGCTTGCTCTCTCTCTCTCTCTCTCTCTTTCTTTCTTTCTTCTTAGCTCGGCGATTTGACGAGACTCATCATAAAAGACAGCTACACCCTGTAAGTAAAATCAAAATTCTGCAAATTAACCGTGGAAAATCCAAATCAAAAAGATAAAAACAGAGAAAGAAGAAGCAGCCACCGTTGCAGATTTTGCAATCCCATTACCACATTTTTCCCTGCACAATTGTCGAAGAACTCCCCAATTTTATTTTTTATTATGATATTTTCTCTGCAGCAGTGCACACGCCAAAAGGTACCCGATCGGCGTCCTCGAAGCCGGCCCAAAATTTATCCCAGCTATAGCTTAGTAATTTCCAGTCCAGCCTCAAGAAAATCAAGAAAAAATTTTGGATTTTTCCTGCTGCAAAAATTTGAGATTTCAGAAAATAATAAATAGGGACTTTGGAATTTTACTCTTTTTCCTGCCTATGCGCTATCTATTGAATCATTCGATTTGTGCAGGAATTTCCATCATTCCTTTCTCTGCCATTTCCCATCATCATCATTATTGCCAAACAGGATTTTTCCGATTTTCATTTAATACCCTCTCTATTTCCTGTCTGCCCTTTCGTCCTCTTTATATGCCTCTCCCTCCTCTTCCCCCAGGCTCCAACCGTTTTGCCTTTTCTTTTTTCTTCAAATTGATTATGTTTTGTTTTTTCTGTCTTGATCAATTTTTCATTTATGATTTCTCAGCCGTGCTATTTGCTTTTTCAATTTTCACACCTTTTTACTATCGCTTTTTTCCCCAAATAAATTATTTAAATATTAATATTTAATATTAATTACTATGTACATTATTTTTATTCATTTAGAATTTTCATATAATAATTAAAAAATAAATAAAATTTCGAATTCAAATAGTAATCGAAGACAATTTAATATAAAACAAAATCCGTCTCTGTAGCCTTCGCCTCCTTCTAACGTTTATCCTGCTAATTAGACATATTCCTAATTCTAAGATCATTTGTACGTTATTTTTTTGTTCTTTTCGATAAATTATAAATATAGAATCTCATGGCTTCCATGATCTTATTAACTTTGTTTAGTTTATCACGAAATGGAGATCATGTATATGATTATGGAATAAGCTTTAATACATTAAAATCAATTTTTTTTAAAAAATGTTTTTCAAATTAATTATTCTATATTAACATAATGTGTTTAGAACAAAGTGATAACAACTTTAAAATATTAAATTATTTTTATTGATATTTCAAAATTAAACATAATTTTAAGTTAGTTTTGATATTTTATCAACAGCCTGTTTGGATAAATAAAAAGATTACAGAAAAATAATATAAAATACCCACTTCCTCTTGTTTCAATAAGAGAGAGGGAAAAAAAATAAGAAAAGAATGAAAAATTAAACATTTTTTTCTAAATATTTTCTCTTTAAATTAAAGAAAAAAAAAGGACTTTTTAAACAGTGAAATTACATACTGATATTCTTTGGTAATGGGTATCGTAGATAAGTGACAAATAGATGGTGTCAGGGTAAGTATGTTTTGTAGTTATAAAATGTGGGTAAGTACTTTGGTTTAAGACTTGCTATCCGAATAATAGGGACTTGTACTCCGATCGTGTTGAACTCGGAGGAAAGATTGATATCTACTCCATAAAGAAGGTAAAGAGTTTAAATGACTAGAGGGAAGCTGTTCCCCAAAGGTGTTCCGATAATTTAGTAAGAGTTCAAAGAAAGACAGCAGATAGTAGAGAGAATGATATGCTAAGTGTGTGTATTTGAATGTTTTACCTTACAATCATAAAACTTGATATATTGGTGGTTTGATCAATGATGGGTTCCAAATGTTACTATAGGGTGTAGATTAGGTAGTAATATTCAACTTTAACAGTCGTATGATACAAAGTTTATCTGTTGTGTTAGCTTCTTATTATCATTAAAGTGGTGTTTATATTGTTTGTGATGATGATATTGGCTGCATTTTTTTTTTTATAATTTAGGGTGTAATTCATTAATACTCGTGTTAGCTTTTATTTTTTTAATTTTCCATTTAGTTTGTATCCGAATAGGACCTTAAAAAATTAGTGTTGGTGATATTCAAGTGATTTTTCGATAAGATCTAATGATCGATCAGTAAAAAAGAGTATTTAATCAATAGAATAAACGACGAATTAATTTATCAAAGTAGAATAATCTCCTTACAAAGTAAGATATTTCATGTACGAAAGCACCTGCTATTAGGGGTGTGCAAACGGTCGGTTCGGTACAAAATCGAACTGAATCGAACTGAACCTATAAAATCGAAAATCAAAAATTAAAAATTTTAAAAATCGAATCAAATCGATTAATAAGAGAAAATTGAACCGAATCAAACCGATAAATATCGATTCTGTTCGATTTTAAACCCATCAAACCAAAATTTATAAAATTGAGCATTTGATTTTCAACTGGGTTCGGTTCGATTTTAAACTAATTAAACCTAAATCTTATGATTTGGTTCGATTTTCTTTGATTTTCTTAATATATATATATATTAATAATTTTGATTCGATTAGATTTTTTTATTTTTTATGAAAATAACCGAACCGATTAAATAAAATTGACTCGATTCGATTTAATTTTTTAATTTAAATCAAAAATTACTCTCTCCTACTTGCTATATAGAATCATTTGTCATCAATCCATTGAGGAATATTTTTACATGTATGACATGAAATACCTTTTATTTTATTTTTCTTCCTTCATGGTTATGGCAAATTGATAGTCATAAGGGAAAATAAGTATTTTTCTTTTACTCCTTTTTATTTTTTACTTATCTAAAAATGAGTGGAAAAAAATAATTAATTTAAAAAAAAAATGTATTTGTTTTATTTTCATTCCAAAGTGTAAAATTCCAAACCGAGGCGTAAGATGAGACAAACTTGAGCAAAGGCAGAGGTTGACACGTACATCCTATGCCTACCCTTTACTAGTAGTAGATTGATTGATTGATTTGGATCTTCTGAGCTTGGGGTCAAAGGGAGTCCCCTCTCGCTGAAGGGATTGGTTCGCAGTAAAGCCAAGTCAAACGAGCTAAACAGAAACCAGCATTCAATTTGGATTTTCTAACACAATCTTATGGAAAAGTCAAAATTTTTAATTAAGGCAAGTAAAAATAAATTATAAATGTAAAGAAAATAAAACGAAGTGCATATATTATATATTAACAAGATCAATAAATGTTAAACTCCACACTATTTTTCTCTCCAAATTAAAAAAAAAAATCAAGAAAAAATTATTTAAAATTATAAAAATATTCATTTTATTTTCTAGGTTTTTTTAAAAATTAGCTGCAAAATTGTAATTCTCAATTTTCTTTCAATAATTTTAACTTTTCTTTGAATATTTTCCATCTACATCCTAACATAAAAAGAAAAAAAAATTATTTCTCCTTTCAATCATTGTCTTATTTTATTTTCCTTTTATTATTTTCTTTTCTCATCTAAATATAGTGTAAGTTAGAGGAAAAGTGAAAAGGAAATGTATAAAATTACAAAAAAAAAATCTCTATATTTTCTAGGTTTTTTTGAATATTTAGAAGTAAATTTGTAATTTTATTATTCAAAAAATAATTTTCCTTTATATATTTTTCTTTCTATATCTATACATAAAAAAAATATTATTTTCTTTTCAACTACGGTCTTTTTTATTTTTTTCTCATTATTTTTACTCTCATCTAAAGAGAGTGTAAAAAAAAAGTGATTAATAATTCCATTTAAAATTAAAATTAAGAATTAAAAAGTTAGTCTAAATTAATTTCAATTTTGTTGTCTCGAATTTAAATTAGAAATGTTAAATTAAAATTAAAATATTTTTGCTTAATAGTCATAAAGAGATCATCGGGTAATTTGAAAGAGAATTTAAAATAATAATAATAATAATAATAGTAATAATAATAATAATAATAATTTTAATTTAATTTTCATAATAAAATTTTTTTATATATATATTTTCAATTTAGTTCCATAAAATTTTTAACTTTGGTTGACGATGTCAAAAGGCATGGCTCCAAGTTAACTGGGGGCTGGGTTGGAGTTTGGCATGGCGAGGATTATAGCAAAGGCAGAAGGAAGGTAGGAGGGCAAAAAGGTTAAAAAAGATGGGTGAGAAGTGCGCGTATCCCAAAGAGTGAGCGTACAACAGATTAATGATAATTCCCTATGAGACAGAGAACATGGGATACTCTTTGTGGACAGGGAATTGTACACGCGACCCGTCCTATCCTGCCCTTATTGTTATTTTAATTTTGTATTCGATTGAAATTTTAATATCCAATGGGCACCACTGCTATTTTAGTAAATGCGATTTGTCTTTGGCCCCTCGGTCGCCACAGACAATGGTCCTCTTTTTTAATTATTCCACAATTTAGGGTACTCCTCCTACTGTTTTAGTAATCCATTATTATTTTTATTTTTATCCTTCTATAGAATTTTTGTGTCTTTTCTCTCGCTGCAAGCTTTTACACAATTTTTGTGTCATTTTAGTCGTTGTTGTTGTTGTTATGTTATTGAATAGCCGTAAGGAAACATAGATTTTAATTTGGAAACCTAATCATAATTAAGAATTCTCGAGGAGTTAATCCAGTGGTAAAATTTGAGCCTTTTAATCTGCTTCAACAACCGAGACTTTTGAACCACCGGCTATAAAAAAAAAAAAAAAAACTTATGATTAAGTCGTTTAAATATGTGCAATTGTGGAGAATTGTGGATGGTGAGGTGAAATCTAACCATTCAAGGTG
The DNA here is from genome assembly GCF_030052815.1 of Hevea brasiliensis. Classification (NCBI taxonomy): domain Eukaryota; kingdom Viridiplantae; phylum Streptophyta; class Magnoliopsida; order Malpighiales; family Euphorbiaceae; genus Hevea; species Hevea brasiliensis. The sequence goes on along the minus strand of NC_079510.1, from coordinate 41,624,205 downwards.
TTCTAGAAACCCTCTTCCTGTCTCGCATGAACAATAATTTGTCAATCTTATATCATTATATTCTTTTCATTCGATAAAAATGTGTTTTTTTAAATTTATTCCAAATTATGCATCATTTTTTAAAATACTAATATTATTAATTTTAAAAATAATTTAGTAATATAAATTATTTAAATTTTAATTGCAAATTTAATAAAAAATAAAATATAATGAATTTAATTAACAATACAAATCTGAATTAAGGATGAGAGCAACTGACCAAGTCCAATGATTGGAAAGGTTAACAGAGGACAGTGATAAATAGTGGAAGAGTGTTAGGAGTCTTTCAAAGCGTCGGCACCGTCTATGGAGACTAGAGCGAGCAATTCAGCGGATGTAAACCTACAACTCTACGCTTTTTATTTTTAAAAAATAATTGTGGGAAACTTAACGTGATTGATTTTTCGCTGAATGGACGGTTTGGATTTCAGTAGCAGATTATATTTAATTATTTATTCGTGGGGTCCTCTCTATTTTGGCTTTCGTGTCTTTTTCTTTCCATAATATGGGTTGACTTTCTAAATTCTTTGACGTGAACAAGCAGCACACCACGCCATGACTCTTTACTACACGTGTTTACCACGCTCTCTCTTATATATATGTTAGAGATGGCACTCGTAGAACATTCAACCTCAAATTTAATTATTAATTTTAAAATTTTAATGCCATTAAAATTGATTATCAATTGTATATATTATTTAAATTCATATAATTTTATATATTTTAATCAATAACTTATATAAAATAAAAATATAAAAATTTATAAATATTATTATAAAAAATATATATTTTATAATTAATTAAATATTTTATATAAATAAATTGAATAAACTATAATCAACATTTAAAATTCAAACTCATTATAATTATTATTTTTTAAATTTAAACTCGATTGTATATTATCTAATTCTGTCTCATAAATCAATCGAATTAAATATTTATAAAAATTTAATTTATTAGCATCAGAATATATGCATACATATTAATGGCTAAAAATAATGAAAAGAGTTAAATAATAATTAATATATTAATTAGACGACATCTTATTCTATAATTCACTAATAATTCAGCTTATTAATCATCCATTAAATAAAAAAAAAATCTAATTAATTACAATCTGTAATCTTAATATTAAATTGATTTAGTTAACGATTTTCTATTTTGTACATAATACATAATTTATATTTTTTTCATTAAATTTTTAATTTTATAATTTTTTTAAACTTACAATTAAGACTATGCTAGATCAACTTTCGAGTATTGAGACTAAATCTCATTTTTAAATAATCACTTTCACATTTGTATTATATATTCATAAATTTTAATTATAAAATACTTCCTAATAAAATTAAACCTTGATTTATTTAAAAATGAGGACTCACATTTTTATCAAATAGATTACTCTTGTTAAATTAGTAAAGCTTCGTTTAAAAATAGGGATGTTTGTAATTAAAATGTGACTGCAATTGAAGAACGGTAGAGGTGAAATAAGATATGTAAATATTTATCTTACGTGTGCAAATATTTAATTTTGAATTAAATAAAATATAATTAAGTCATTTAATTTATCTTTAAAATTATGAGATTATATTATTTATTGAGTTAAACTGCTAAAATGAATAAATAAATTGAAAAAAGAGGTTAAATGAATTTATTAAAAGTTGGAAACTAATCATTATAAATATTAATATTTTAATAATAAATATTTAATAAATAAATCATCACAGGTCTATAAAAATAGTTATTAAAAAAGGTAAAAGAGGTAATTGGATGAAAGTGGTAGGGGTAAAATGGTAATTATGGAAGGAGTGCCCCTGGTCCTGGATGTGGTACAGTGAAGAGGGTGAGGGGGTCCGGTGCTGTCCAAGACAGCGAGGGCTGTTCTAAATAGGAAACAAAATTTGAAAGAGAAATAATTAGAAAAAAAGTTTCGTGGGCATTTTGTGATCATGACGACGTTGGCTTATCATGAGATGATTTTAGTTTTGCATTTTCAAGTTACAGAGAGAGAGAGAGAAGAGAGAGAGAGAGCAAAGGTCAAAGCAAAGCAGTTGGTTGGTGTAGGAGCTGGTGTTATATCAGAGCTTGGTATGGCGTAGGGGTAATGATTTTCGGTGAAGAAGAAACAACAATATCAGAAAGACAGAAACTCGTGATTTCAGAATTCTCTTTTAATTCTCTCTCTCTCTCTCTCTCTCTGTGCACCGACTGCGAAAGAGAGGGTAGAAACAGAAGTGAGCCAGAAGCAGCAGGCAGGTATTATCAGTCCTCCTTAAGGAATTTACAGCTACGTCTCTTCCTTTTCTCGTGATCTTTCTCTCTATATGTACCAAGACCCAACAAAAAAAAAAAAAGGAAGAAAAATAACCCTGCTTGCTTTGATACGCTTCAGAATATTTCTTTCTTTGTTTCCTTTCCTGCTTATGAATCAGAATCACTCTCTCGTGTTGCTGCTGCTATATATATAACCTTAGCTCCACACTTTCAACGAGATTATGTACAACGACGACCAAGCAATCTAAGGCCATTTAGAGGGTGAAAAGTATCAAAAGAGAGGTTTTTTTAGGTTTTTAAGAGGATCCAGTCGGTGAAACGTTGGTTTGAAGCGTAAAGGAGGAATTTTTTTTCAGTTGTTAAGTTGGATTACGAAGGGATTATTACAGGAGGAGATAAGAACAAGAACAACACATGGGTAGTTGTGGAAGAAGTGGGACTGTTAGGCAGTATATAAGGTCAAAGGTGCCTCGTTTGAAATGGACTCCTGAGCTGCACCACTGTTTTGTTCATGCCATTGAAAGGCTTGGTGGTCAAGACAGTAAGTTAGATTATACGCTTTTGTTTCTTCGTCTACTATTTTCTGTGTCTATAAGGTTTTTGATGGATGGTTTGTTCAGTTTCTTTGGTTATTTGTTTTTTCTTGGAGCTTCCGGTGATTATGTTCTTCTTTTGTCTCTATTTGCAGAAGCCACGCCTAAATTGGTTCTTCAGTTGATGGATGTGAAAGGACTCACCATTTCACATGTGAAGAGTCATCTCCAGGTTGCCCTTAATTTCTTGTTTTCTTATCTTTTTTATTCCCTTTTTTTTGTTTGTCTTTTAATTCCTTGTCTTCTTGACTTGTGTTCGTATCGCTTTGCTTAAATGGGTTTCCTTTGTTTTGACTAGATGTATAGAAGCATGAGGAGTGATCTGGGCAGACAAGGTATATATCTAAAGCTTTTCTAATTTGTGCCTATGTGTATATATATATTTATTGAGAAATATGTAAGGCACTCTATATTTCAACGACCGCAGCCTCAGCCCTCTCATATTTTCTATGGTTCATATCTTCATCAGGTTCTGAATCATCCATCGTTGTTTGTGTAAACGCATTAATGGCAGGCTTTGTATTATACTTTCCTCTAATGGTTATTATCGAGAGTTCAGAATCAAAGATTTTGAATTTCACATGTAAACGTATGATTTGGAAAGGAGTAGAAGCCTCACTTCATTTATTATCTCTCATTTATGCTGAGTTTATACCAAAAGAGATGAGAACAGAATAATGCTGTATCCCTTTCAGATCTTCTAATATTAGCATTTCTGATGAAACCCACTACACCAATTGTCACTCTAGCTGTTCTTCATGTTCTCTGTATGAAGCCATGTTAAATGCCCATAGACCTGCTGGCCTTTACTTCCCTTCTTTGTAAGGCACATCGAAAAGTGTACTCATAAAAGGCCTATTACATCTTTAACTTGGCATCTTTTTTTTTTTTTTTTCATGCCTGAGTTTGGTCTTTGTGTGACAGATAGAGGCTCTACCCATCAAAGAAGACAATTTTTCGAGGACCATGATGGGTGTGTAGATGAATTAAAACCTATTGAAGAATCAGATTCTCACTTCATCTACGATGCCGTCCATTCAAAAAGGTTAGTTTAGCTTTCACATTATATCCTCGTGGTTTAGACTTTCCAAATGTCAGGAAACGTGGACAGTCTAAGAAAGAAACAAAACAAGATTTGCATTCTTGCATGATCTTTTCCTTTCAATCCTTTGTTTCTTCTTTTCAAGTTCTTTTTGTTCGATCTCCCTTTTTCTGCAGAGCAAGAATCGAGACCAGGAGTTCAATCTCTGATCAGAACCTGCAATGCAGCCAAGGAATATGTGAGACAGTCACGAATCCGTACTCTATTGATGATTATACGGGAATAAAAGAGGGTAACGGTGGTGGTTTCAGATGCGAGCGGACCCATTCCAAGTCCAAACCCACTGCCTTCTCTCTGCCACACGATCTTTGCGGCCTCAACTCCTTCAAATATGCAGTGGAAGAATCTGATTTCCTCAAGGTACGCTATAAAAACCACTCCTCTCACACACACAAGTCAGCTTGCAGCTTTTTTACCGGGGTTGAATGTAGTGTTGGTTTTTAGTTTCACCTTTTTCAAGTTAACAGACTTTCAACCAAGTCCTGTAAGGTGGTCTCTTTTGCAGTTTCCAGTTAATCACTCGTATGACCAGTGGTGGTGTGGAATATCCATGCTTTACAGGTCAACCTGTGTCACCTCTATGGTTGCAAAGTATTCCCATTTTAGACAATGCCTTTATTAGCCTAAATAGTTCCTTCACTGTGCTAAATTGGCCACTTACCACCAAATCTCCTTAATTGCTATTTAAGAAAATTTCTTCAAATAAATGACATCCTCTTTAATTTTCTTAGGCCACCAAAATAATTAATTTTTTTAATAGCATTTAATGCGGTGCATTTTCAAAAAGTATTATTTGGCCTTTCAACCTCAATTACGAGCTCAGAAAAATTGTTTAATTATATAATTAGTTTTTTTTTTAATATCAATTTAACTCTGAAGTATTGTATGTATAAGAAGCATACAATACTTCAGAGTTCAGATCCTATAGTCTTTGCTCTAGCTACACCCACAACAAAGTTATTTTCTAGTTATTCATCATTTTTCCCCTTCACCTATTTATAAACTAAAAGATTTTGAATGATCAGCTCCTTAATCAGCTCCCTTTAGCCTCGAATTTGTATTCCCAAGTCGTATGTTATAATGTTCTCATCACGAAGTTGATGAGCTATCTTTGATATGGTTATCCGTTATCTGGTGTATTCTTGGTCAGAAGGGTTCTAATATTACATTAGGTTTGAAATAATCATGCTTATAAATACAAAAATTTCGAACCTAAAGCTATAATTTAGTTTCAGTAATAATGCAAGTTGAAGTGCATTCAGCTTTTTTTATTGAAGACATTTTCTGTTCCCATTTTGTATTGCAGATTGCCAAGCTAGAGCATGGAAATTGCAAAGCAGCTGCACAATCATGCAAACCTGAGGTTACTAGAGGTGTAAGAACAGAAGATGAAAAGGGTGGTGGCTGCTGCGAATTGTCGTTATCGCTTTCATTGCCCCATGCATCGTCACAGAGAAGTAATGCGTCATGTACGAGTGAGATTAGCGAGGCATTCTCTGGGTCTAGTTTGAAAGACTGTTCTGGGTCTTCTTCAGGAAAACGAAATATCAACTTAGATCTTTCTATTGCACTTTGTGGCATCTAAAATCATTGTAAAGAAAATTCATCTATTTTGTAGATTTTGTTTTTTTGTGATTTTGGAATATTTATTAGCCCATTAATTTTTAGTCGTCTTTTGATTTTTGCCGCTGTTATTCGTTAATTCCCTTTTGCTTCACTACTCTTATCACATTAATATTGCATTGCATGTAGAAAATTAGCAATTGGGTCGTCTTTGTCAAGTACTAGCTGTTGCTGCTAACACTATTTTATAGACTGATCTAATGAAAAAAAAAAATATTTTTTTCAATTTTATATATTATTTTTTAATAATTTGACGTACAATACAACACGTGGATAATATTAAGTTCTGTGCTCGATTATATATATATATATATATATATATATATACATATATTTTCCATAATTGTAAAACGATTTGGAAGTTGGTTAAAATTCTCGTTAGGACATGTTTTGTCTCTTTAATAAAAACATTATAGGATTGTGGTTGTGAATTGACAATGTATACGCAAAAAGTATCTTATTTGATTTTAAACTCAATTTAGTAATTTTAATATTTAAATTCACCTCATATATTGTTAAAAAGTTCTATCTTAAATTCCATTATAATTATCTAAATATTCTCAATCAACTTGGTTTTACATATTTTGATAATTAATTATTAATATAAATAAATTTTTATAATGAATATTAAATATATAAAATTTTAACTTATCTGACAATATAAATATTATTTTTTTAAATTTTAACTTATTTAAAATTACATCGTATAATCAATAAATAAAAGCTGATATCCAACGAGATTTGTCATTTTTTTTTATAATAAACTTGTCATTTATCCAGTGAAAATAATTTAAAATTTTTATTTTTATTTAATTTAAATTAAGTGAATTTTAATTAATTAAATTATTTATTTTTTATATACTAGTAAAAAAATCTAGTTATTATATTTATTTAGTAGTGTTTGATTAAATTGAAATAAACGACCGAATTAAATTTTTGATCTAAATATACTTAGCTTATTAAAGATCATGAAAATGAAATGGAAAAAAAATCAAATAAAGGTTTATTTAAAAAAAAAAAAATTTACTTAAATGCATATTATATGAATCTCATTTGTAGCGTTTAGGATGGATGAAATTCTAGTATCAATTTTTTTTTTTTAGTCTCGCTCTATATTTTAGAGGAAATTTGTCTCGGTAATTACTTTTTTCGTTGGAGACTAATTTCCTTACTCCCTGCCGGTTAGCGGTTGCTCCTACCCTATATCATGCAGGGCCGCAGGGGTGGCCTTCCTTTCTTCCTTGCCTGAATGTGAGTTCCCCTCTCCTACCTTTGAGTGGGTTGTGCATAGTTTGTTTTGGGTTTGTTGATTTGCAGGTTGAGCTTCTTGGTTGAGCTTCTTGGTTGAGGGTTTTGTTGGCCTGCTGTTTAGGGGTTCTATGCTGCTTTATGGTGATTCTGCGGAGAAGGGCAGCCTTGGGGACGTCCACGGTGCTCGCAATGGTACCGGTTCCCTTATAGCCGATATGAGAGTGAGATTGACCAGAGCTCTACCCTCCTCTATTTTCTTGGTGTTCATAGCCTCGTTTTCTTGTCCTCTATTTTAGCTACTCGGTTAAGTCGTCTCGAAGCTTGGGATCTATTGTTGCACGGGACTTTTCTTTCAAGCGTTCTTGGCCTATCTTTAGTCCTTGGTGGTGCTCTCTTCTAAATTTGACCCTGGTGAAGATTCTACTTTCAATGAGTCTTGCAATGTTCCCTACTCATTCAACTGATTCCATGGGGTGTTGTCTTTTTGGAGTTCTTTTATCAGGCGTTGTATGCCGAGTTACTTTCCCCTTGGTGCCTCATCAGAATTTTCCTCTCCTCCGACGACTTGGTTGGACGTCCTGTTGCATTATGGCGGTAAGCGGCCATGTTCATATGGGTTGAGGATCCAGTTTCAGACCTTTCTAACTAGGGTTCTTTTTTCTTTTGGGTTGGTTCTTGAGCTCTTAGCATTTATATATATACACACACGTGTGTGTGTCATATCTCGAATTAGAACTAAATGGTAAATTGAGTGTTTTTTTTTTTTTAAATTCAATTATTACGAATTTGACTTGCAATATAAGTCAAGGTTTTAGTTAATAGTATAAGAAATACTTTTAATATATTATGAAAGAAAATATAAAAAAATATTAGCATATTTCAAATGGCAATTGACATTGACATCTAAATATTGATTCAAGTTCCAACTATGACAGGAACCATATAAAAATAAAATCATTTTAATAACCAACATCTAAATTGAACTAAATTAAAATTTAAATCGAATCTAAATCAATATATCGAAGACCTAATGAATCTAAATTAAAATATTAAAAAAATCAAATTAAAACTAAAAACTTTAACTATTTTTTATTGGATTTAATTTTTAATATGAATTAAAATTCAAATAAATTTTTGTAATTTAAAATTTCATTTATTTTATGAAAAATAATTTACATATTAAAAATATTTTTTATTAAAATTATTTTAAAAAACATTTTATATGAAAATATTTTTTATTATTTATTTATAATAAGAAACTAGTGATATATATTTAGATGATGTTTATATTACGTACATATAAATATTTTTATATTTTAATAAAATTATTAAAATTTAAAAAATATATTTTCTTGAAAAAGGAAATATTTTTCTTAAAAATTAATTTTCATTAAACATTTTTTAATATCTCAATCACTACAAAATACAAAACAGTATCTTTTAAAAAAGCGCAAGTGGAAGTAGATTTTCTGAGCAAGCTAGAAGAAACGAAAATGGTAAACCTGCTACTAACTTGTCCAAGGGCAGCTAAACTTGAAGACGTTCACAATATTCTTTATTTAAATTTTAAAAGAAAAAAAAATTGAAGTGTTAACATTAATTATCCATTCCTTTTAATATTTGTTTTTTGGGAACACTTATCTAAATTCAATTCAACCTGGCTATGGAGTATGGATACGCTTCTAAGATATGGATAGTTTATTTTTGAAAAATATTGTTTCAAACATTCAAAAAAAAAAATTGTCTTGTTATATTTTTTAATATTATTTTCTTATTACAGTGAGGTGATACTACGACTAGGAGTTCACCTTCCCAGCTCCGTAAAAAGCTGGCCGTTCGAAACAGCCATTTAATGGTAAAAGTTTGAAATTTCTAATACAAATTCTTAAGTTTTATCTTCTAATATAAATCTGTTTGGCTGCTGAGGAAACACCAGAAAAGAAGAGTATGTCAGTCTTATTTGTTATGCTTTAGTTTCTTCCACAGGTTCTAGCACTGCTCAACCATCCACAGTAATTACAAAAATAAAACTTGTACCTTTATATGATGTGCTGCTTTTGTTTCGCTTGTCATTCGTGAATTGAAGAACAAGATTTGGTACAACTGTTGGTTGTTCCTTCTCATCCAAATGACATGTAGCTTGGATTGGGAAAATGCGATGACACCAACTGCATCAATGAATTGCCACTTCAAATTAGATCTAATAAACGTAATAAAAGGATAATACAAGCACCAGAGAGGCAGAAACTCGATTGAGAAAACTACTATATTTCAGCATATCTCATACAATAAGGGACTTCTATAGGATGCAATCAGGAAAAAGAAATCTTTGAATTGGTATTACTAATCCTAATAATAGAAGGAAAAATCTTTTAGATCTCTAAAAGTGCCTATGAAGCATAGTAATTCTTTAAAGCTTTGTTCAATGAAACATGAGCAAACATAGATCTCTAAACGTGAGTGGTATTTACCTTAGAAGATGTTAGTATCTCAAGACATGAGATCAAATGCAATGCTCAATAATTAGAAAGATGGTTCATGACATGATACACAAGCTACAAGTCATATCAATACATAAGATTTCTCAAAAGAAAACTGATTTATTGGATGACGCACAGTAAAATCTCAGGAAGAGATGAGTTTCAATATTGGTAGATGAATGCCAAAAGCACATGATGCTACAGAAAGTAGAAAACCAGAAAATTGAAACTATTATTTAACTGTTTCCAGTAGAAGAAAAGCGAGGCATGTAAAAAACAAAACGAAGCAACAGGTTCACATTATCAGAGATCTATGTAGAACCATGCTATTCAGTAAGAAAAGAGAATAAATTAATAACAGTCATGCCCACAACTTACAGAGGTGACCTTAGACTCCCAGATTCCAGACACTGAAAAATATTTGATACTATAACAACAGTGTCAGGAGAACTTTCTCTGGCAAATCTCAGACTAAGCAAACCATTCCCTGTCAACTTGACCAGGGAAAGAACAGAACCTTTTTCTTCTATCGTATCCATCTCTTTTGAAAGGCCATCTATAATTAGGAAATACATGTGATATCACAAATGAGAAAAATCCAATGATTCACAGAGATTTAGTCAGTTATAATTTGCATTTTCTTGGTCAGAACATTATTACCCGTGTCCTCACCAATGCTTTTACTTTTTGTGTCTTCAGCACATATTCCACTTATTACATCAATCTGTGTTTCCCTACTCTTAGTGCTCTGGCTTGCGTTGGAGCTTTCCAAAGATTCAGAGGCCCCACAGTTATAGGACCCTATATACTATAAAAGAACTAGAAAAATCAAAGTATTAGCACTGACAGCAAAATATATTTCTAATATGTGATCTCTCATTACATGTTATATCACAGATGAAACTCCAAGAGAACAGAATGAAGGTGTACTCAAGTAGTCACCTAATTCATCAAGCAAAAAGCCCAGAAGGCCTTCCGCCCATAATCAAGTTAAAAATATATCAACATCTTTTCCTATCAAGGGAGTCCAAATTCGAAAATATGTGGAAGAAAATGTCAGCTCATGGACCCAATAAAATGATAAAGATACCTTTTCAAATGAACACTTTTAAAATGAGAAAGCAGAAAACTGATACACTCTTGAAGTTCATTTAAGTTATCAGCACCTTTCCAAAATCTAATACTCAGAAACCTTCCTAACCGTGAGATTGAAAAATGCAACTGAATGAGTATTGCCCTCCAGAAGAACACCTAGATAAGTTAAAAGGCCATGATTAAGTCACAAATTCATTCTACCAAAGAAGTGAAACCAGAGAAAGTCTCATAGAAAGGTCCCAGTGACAATCATAGTTATTAAAGGCGCACCTCTAACATGCCTCAGGCTCAAGGCTCATAAGGTTCGAACCCTAGCGCCTTATACGCTTAGGCGTGCACCTTTGTTCTAGGAGCAAAATTCTAGAAAGGCATACCTTATTTATTTTCACATTTAGCGAGCATTTTCATTGCCAAAAAGGACTACCACTTAAACTTAATATTTGTTGATTTATAGAAATCCTATATTGACATACTATGAAGTTTTTGAAATTAGTATTGCTGGTGATAACTAGTCGTCAAAATTTTATCAAACTAGTATACCCAATTTCATAAACCTCCGATATTTCCATTTTCAACACTAGCACTCTATTATTATCTTTTTTTAAAAAAAATTTACATCAACACCTATTTCAAGATATATGCTAAAGGAAAAGAAAAAACATTACATTTATTTGACTTTTATGAATTTTTTAAATATTTTTTACTTTTGCGCCTCACCTCATTCAGCGGCGCACGCCTGTGCTTTGCGCCTTGCGCCTGGGCTCCAAGACCCCTTGGCGCCTTAGTGCGTCTTTAGTATTTAATAACTATGGTGACAATCAGACACTTGATTTCAACATTGAAAACTTTCTGATAAGTTTTTAATAAAGACAATGCATTGGAATAACTACTCAAATCATCAAACAAAAATTATATGGTATCATATGCAGGCAGTAAATGAGAAACTAGTATAATAACTAAGTCTAAGAATTCTTGAATTACATAGACACATGCATAGATCTTTACAAGTCCTAATAAACCTACAATTCCAAAAAAGAAAAAAAACTCTTTCCGATAGAAGGATTCATAAAGCTTTAAGAACTAGGAACACAAGTCGAATTTAAATGCTATTAGATCATAAAATATCCCAAACAAAGCAGAAAATCATTAAAAATCTCCAACCTGATGAAACATAAGAACAGAGATAAATAGGGCCATATCTATATGAAAAACCTAATGATCATCAAGTAAACTTTTCCTTAAAATTAAAACGTCTTCTATGATGGCATTGGATAAATAGCTTGAACCCCGGTTTCAAAATTGGATACCTCCTAAACCAAGCAATGTCTGCACCATCATACAAAAACTGAAATTCAATGTGATGACAAATTCATAATCACAGTAAGGAAAAGTTCAAATCTTAAGCGCAAGAAGAGTGAGAAAGACCTTTTCAAGGATGGACATTACTTCTTTCGTCGCACTTTTTTTCCCTGTCTGACAAGATAACAACAGAAAGAAAATATACATATTTTAGAACTCAAATTTCAACCTGAACAAAAAATGCACGATCAATGGTCAAGAAAATGAAGAAATCACTACCCATAATCAGTGGAAGAGTAAGTAATAAGGAAGGAGAACGCACTGATGGAGCAGGTAACGATGAAGCCAGAGTAAAAGCGCTGAAGTAGCGCAGACGGTACTGTGTAATCGAAGCAAGGTATGCTTATGAGTTATGACGGCTGCGTGTTGCTCCCATGGCTTCCCTGTTGCTCCGACGGTGCTTTGTAATCGAAGCTCTTCTTCCGTGCTGCTGCTTCATTTTCATTTTCCATCGCTCTGTTGGAGTAGGAGGAGGAGGAGAAGGAGGAGGAGGAAGGAAGAGATGGATCGGGCTTACAATAACTATGGGCCATTTCCCATCGACCTCAATTAGCCCACTTGACACTGTGCTTCAGACCATTTTACTGGAACGCCCGGAACACTTGTTTTTCAAAATTATTTGAAAAATTCTCAAAAAAAAAAAAAAATTGAAAAAGTAAATTTGAGTTTGAGAAAAATTTTACCAACACAAAAGAGGTTGCTGGCAGAAGATAGAAATTACAGAGCGAGGATCTATCGGCTATCACTGTAGTCAAGCGGTTAAAATGTAAAGATATAGCAATTATTTTTCACATTGTATTTATTAAAATTTATTTTAATTAATTAATTTATAATTTAATTTTAACATAAAAATATAATTAATATAAAATTAATAATAAAGAAATAGATTTAATAAACTTTAATTTACTCATTAAAAAAATTTGAAAATAAAATCATTTTTTCAGATCATGTAACTAATGGAAAATTGACGATTCGTATTTCATGGGTTTTGAAAACGCAGCTTTTCCTAAAACAAGGAAAAGGGAGCGACGAAGCGTCTTCTGTTCTCTTTTCTCTCTCATAAATCCTCACTTTCTCTCTCATAAATCCTCACTGCTCAATTGTTGACCACTACCAACATCCGCTTTCATTAACTGCTAATTAATCCATATCTTAATCATATCTCCGAAACCAAATACTCTACAACTTAAAAACCTCTCTCTCTCTCTCTCTCTCTCTGTAACTGATTATAAATAGCTGTAGCTAAGCCATGCTGCCCAATGAATCGAGGGCTATTGTTCAGGTTCAATCACCGGAGACACTTGACGCCGACGACAGTACTTCGCTCCAGAGTCAACAGCTTTCCTTCTGCCGCAGTTAACATGTTGCCAGAATCCCCTGTTCCTCGCGCCGTACTTGTCTTTGCCGTCTTGTCTATTTTCTGTTTGCTTCTCTATGGAGCTGCCGATTCTCTTCGTTTCCTCACGTTCCCCTCTGGCTCCTCCGTTTCTTTCCCTTACATTTTCCCTTCTCTCCTGGATAGCGATTCTGTTCCTGTGAGTACACTTTTCTGGTTATTCGTTTAATTAATACTGGTGTTAATTAAGTTTAGCTAATCAATGGTGAAACTATTGTTTAATTTAAGTCAGCAGTTATATATGTTAAATGGTCAGAAAAGGAAATGAGGTGAATTGAGATCGCAATCATCTTCCGTTATCAACGAGGCGCAATTTAGCAATGAAAATGATTTGGCGCACGATAGCACACACCGAATCGAAATGCACATTCATTACTCTCTTTTTTGTGCTTTAGCGCACGTTAGCAAATGCCGCTAGCCGTGATAATTTCCAAGTTCTCTCCATCTCTTTATAATTAAGAAATTTTAACCGAAATATAGTTTGAGCATTGAATGCATCGGTTCTAGTTCTAGTTCCATAGCTGACGCCTGAAGGTGTTTCATTGATTGTTGCTATTGTAGCTCAGTAATGAGCAAAAGCTTGAAACGATATTGAAAGATGCGGCCATGGAAGATAGAACTGTTATTTTGACTACTTTAAATGAAGCCTGGGCAGCGCCAAATTCGATTATTGATCTCTTCCTGGCAAGCTTTAGAATAGGGGAGCATACTCGTAGGCTTTTGAACCACTTGGTGATTATTGCATTGGATAAGAAAGCATATTCACGTTGTAAGGAAGTGCATTCTCATTGCTTTGCTCTTGTCACTGAGGGGATTGATTTTCACAAGGAAGCCTACTTTATGACCCCTGCCTATTTGAAGATGATGTGGAGAAGGATTGACTTCTTGCGTTCTGTTCTTGAGATGGGTTATAATTTTGTTTTCACGGTAATCTCTAACTTTATTCTCTCTCTTTGGTGCATGCAGAAGTGCATAATAACATAATTAGACTTATTATCATACATGAAATTGCTCGTTTCATCTCTATGATTTTGTTGCTTCTTTCATCTATTTTTAGAGATTGGATAATCATTGCATTTCATTTCATTTACTGAATTGTTGCATTAGAATGGAAGGATTTCAAATGAAGTGATTTGGAGGAAAATTTTAGTTTAACTTGTTTGAATAAAGTTAGGTACATTCTTTACTTAATATCAATAAGATCATATTTGAGTTGGATTTGAAATTACACCTTTAATAGACAGTCACACTCAAATGTGTGTTTTTGTTCACATTAATGATTATACCTCTTATCACATCCAAATATCTTAATTTGAAACCCTTTCATCTGATTTCAACATGAAGGAAGGTATATGGTTGGAAGAATTTGTGAATTGAAATGTAACTGATTATGGTCCTGGGGCTATTTGACAATGACTGCTTATGAATCAATATCATTGCAAATGGCATGTTAGATCCAAGGGTTATTCAAACCAATGATATCATGGATTGCATGCTTGTAACAGTAGTAGTAGTGGTAGTAGTTTTTTTTTTTTTTTTTTTTTGGGGGGAGGGGGTGTGTGTGTTGCGGGAGTCTGTTCTATAACATTTTTCTATTTTTTGCAGCACTTCATATATTTGGATGTTGAAATCTCTACTACTACTGTGCATCTTATGCTAACCAGTCAGCCTTTTTCTAAATATCTTTTCCGCATATTCAATATCAATTTGGTTCTGGTTCCTCCTCCAGGATGCTGATATCATGTGGTTCAGGGACCCATTTCCGCGGTTTTATTCAGATGCAGATTTCCAGATTGCATGTGATCATTTTACAGGCAGCTCTGTTAATATAGAGAACAAACCCAATGGTGGCTTTAACTACGTGAGGTCCAATAATCGGTCAATAGAGTTTTACAAGTTCTGGTACTCTTCACAGGAGACTTATCCTGGTTATCATGATCAGGATGTCCTTAATTTTATCAAGTTTGATACTTTTGTTGAGGATCTTGGATTGAAGATGAGATTCCTGGATACTGCATACTTTGGTGGACTTTGTGAACCCAGCAAAGATCTTAGTTTAGTTTGTACTATGCACGCAAATTGCTGTTACGGGTTGGATAGCAAGCTTCATGATCTTAGAATTATGCTTCAAGATTGGAAACATTTTTTGTCTTTGCCACCAAGTTTGAAGAGCTCTTCTGTTGTGTCATGGAGGGTCCCACAGAACTGCAGGTGAGATGGATGTTTTAATCTTGCCTGCCTGAATAAACTAAATTTGTGCTTAATATAATTCATTTTAAGTTGCATTATATTTTCATTTTTAATCCCCAAATTGATTTTGTTTTCCTTTAATTATATTTCAGTCTTGATGCCCTCCATCATTATGGTGAGTCGCCAGAAAAGAGTGTTCAAGAAGGATTGCAACAATGAGTTGAATTGATATGAATTGGAGTGGAGAAACTTTTGACCCTTTGCAACCAAAATGAGAAGGTAAAGTTCTGGGCTTTAATGCATGTAAGTGATGTCTACATGTATGTTTGTATGTATGCATACATGAATATATACTCTTTTACAAGAAACTAAATTCACTGAAAATGCCAAAGTATGTACACTGGAAGCATAGAAAAGGTACGCTAAAGATAAGAACAGAGCAAGTCAGTAAGTTAATAAATGAAGAGCACTCAAGAGAATGCATGTTTGAAGTTGCTAGCAGAATGCTTCACGTCGCTGAAGGGAATGGAATTCATGTCAAACCAGACACTACCATCAGAAGGAAACATGTACCCCTTAGCCACCACCTCAAAAGCAACTATTTATCATGATAAAAAGAGATAGCCACAGCCTCTATCCTTCACAGAACGCCAAGTTTCCACAACCATTTCTATAATAGAGATCTGTTAAGAACATTCAACTTTTGAACTAATATTTTCCACGTAACTTACAAGGATGATTCATATCTTGATTAGCTGATTCACATTTAGATTTGTGGTTCCTGATTCCCCATAAAATATAACTTTTTTGGTTTATATATGTTGAACGAATATGAATCAAAGGCATGACTTACATGGTTGGCAATGCACTCTTTTCAATATATGGCCAACTTGACACTTCCACACATCTAAGAATGAGATCTGAGCAACCGTTCTATCCTTATGGGAAGCTAAAATTTTCTCCTTGTACAATCCCTTTCATTCAATGAAATATGTCCAACTAGGGAAGATTTTATTTGCGCGCCTTAAGGGCCTTTACCTCCCCACTATAATGGCTTTAGTGAACGCTGGTCTTCACATTGAGTGATGCATCTTCTAATGCCATGGGTCAGTTAGCATATTGGTTAAATAATGATCTTAATAGTGTTCAATTATTTATTAATTTGAATTTGATAGAGAAGAATCAAGTGATTTTTAGGAAAATTAACAATGTTTAAAAAATATTTATGTTGCTGGTTTATGCTTATTCCTACAAATAAAAATCTGTTTTCTGTGTTGCATTTTCAGATGTTTTGTTGAAGTAGAAAGTCATGAAGACTGAAGAAGGTCCGACTTAATTATTTAATTCGGATTAAGCTGTCTATCTGAATGGTGACAGAGGGGAAGTTGGAGGAATTTCTTTTTGGTTTCTACTGAACTTTTAGTCCGAAACAAATCAAATATTTTTTCTTACTTGCACCTTCTTCAGTTTTTTTTTTTCACAGAGATATGAGAGATACACCTCCTTCAGTTAGTAAGCCCAACATGTATAGAATATTTTGCATTATCACTTTGGAATATATTTTGTTCTACTCCTGCTTAGTTACATTGCAGCAACCGAGGCTATAGCATATCGGCTGTCTTTGTGTCTTGAAAATGTTGTTGGTTGACGTCTTTTCTAAAGCCTTGCAAGTGGATTATGTGCTTACATTTTCAAACATCTTTGCAATATCTTTGAAATAGCAATCGTTTTTAAACATCTTCTCCGCAGACTGGTTGTCTCCTTGCCCTAAAGTAGCGTTAAGAGTGGCTGGTCAACAGAGATTGGACCTTTTGGATTTTGGTTTGGATGAAATGCAAGCTAGAAATTGTGCTGGCATACGTCAACATTATGTGGGGGTTGTCTAATGCTGAACTAATTAATATAATTAGAGATTCAAAATCCTTGTTTTGCTTAAAGATTAGGAGAGAAACTTGATGCCAGTTATGAACATGCAAAGGTGACATTGAAGGGAATTCATTTTGCTTGACAAGCGGAACAGCAACCAGCACAACGGAGTTCTTGCATTGCATGTATCCATGTTAGATAGAACTGACACTTAGAAGAAGAAAGCTAAAGATGACAGATAGAAAAGACTGGTTCGGGAATATGGCTAAGAGATGACAGATAGAAAAGACTGGTTCAGGTATATGGCTAAGAGACACCTTTAGCACCATAATCGTCCGCTTTGCTCTCACTTAGAATTGAAATCTACTGATTGCTCTCTCAAGAGCCCAGCTCGCCATCTTAAGGTGCCTCTTTAAGCTCAGTGTAAAATTTAATTAGACCAGACCCTTCTTGTTGTGAACTTGGCAAAGAAACAAATGATATTCTTGGTTTCACTTTGTAACACCCCTAATTTTTAAATTTATTATTTTTGGGTAAATATTGATATTTTATTTTATTTGAATTTTAGGAAATTATTTGAATTTTTTTTTCAGATTTTAGAAATCGGGTTCGATTTTCGAAAATATAAACTTTGATGATTTTTAAAAATTAATTTAAAGATGACGTGGTAAAACTAAAAATATATTTGTAGTCTACGCATTTTTTTGAGTTTTCTACAATTTTTTCGAAATTTTTGGCCTCGTTTTCAGTCCCAAGGCAGAGTAAAAATTTAAAATTTTGTATCCTGAATCGAACTGACTGAATCGAACCGGACCGGATCAAACCGATCGAATCGGACCGGCCCCTTCTTCTTCTTCTCTTTTTCTCTCGCGCGCGTTTCCTTCTCCCTCTCTTTCTCTCCTGTTTTCTCTCTCCTCCCTCCTCCCTTTGCCGCGCCGCCACCTCCCCTGCCACCCCAGCTTGCCGGCGCCCATCCCTAGCCGTCCCAGCCCACCGGCCGCCGCCTGGAACGCCGAAAAAAGGCTTCTGAAGCGACGCGACGCGTAAGAGCGCCGCTTAGTCTTCCCGGCTGAAATCCGGCCGATCCGGCTACCAATTGGACCGGGTCTTGTGTCTAAACTCATCTATTCGTCGAGAGCTTTCCATAGACACAAAGAACACCGAAATTCATTGAGCGGTTTGTCCAATTTTTGCCAGGGAAGTTTTAGCCCATTTTGACTTTTGGGCTAGATTTCTCACAAACCGTAAACCCCACGAGAAAACTGATAGTACTATAGCACTCCACTCGTCGAAAGCTTTGCGAGGATATAAATTTTAAAATTTTCCGACACCGTTTTTCGGTGGGTCCCACGGAACTTCGCAGTGTTTTTCCGAGCATTAAATGAGCTTAGAAAATTCCGTAAAAATTTTATATTAACCCCCGTGTTGTGGGCTTCGTGTAGGTATCTTCAATTTGCGGAAATTTGATAGTTGTCAGTGCGTGAATTTACGCCGCATGCATCGATTATCGAAAAAGTCTCCGAATTGGATCGAGGTTTTGGCTACCCCACCATTGTCAGACGTCCCGAGCGCGTCCCCGAAGTCGGAATCGGCATAGGTAAACTCGAACCTTACTTTTTCGTAATTTTCTAGTGCTTAAATGAGATTAAAAATCCGTAAAATATTCATGGTAGCTCAGAAAATTATGATTCTTTTTGCATTAGCCTAGTAATATTGCATTAGCCTAGTTTTAGAATTTTTAGAGTTCATTTGGGTAGTTTTTGCAAAAAGAGTCAATTATAAGGACTAAATTGAAATTTTACATATTGTGATGGATGACTGTTTGGATGGGCCCAGGAGGGGCTGTGTGATGTGATTGAGTTGTGGATATATGGATTGTGAATATAGAAATGCATTTTGAGCCCTTTTGCAGGTTGGGTAGGTCCTAGATATAGGGGAGACTCTGCCGGATTTTCGGCATGACTTAGGACATATTTGGTCTTTTCTTGATTTGTATTGAGTCAATTGTATTAAATAATTGTAATGTAATTGTCAGGTGAGCCGAGACAGCCTTCTTCCTTCGCCCAGCCGCCACAGTGACCGCTGTCAAGTCTATGAGTAAAATATTAATTTTAATTGTAATTTCACTATTATTATATGTTCAAGCATGCCCATGCATCACTTATATGTATGTATCTATATAGTTAAACTCTAGGCACGTTTTATATTGCATTCATAATTGTTAAAGTGCCTTGGATGTTATTGTGGTAATTTGGAGCAGTGTGCGTGCGTTGGCGTACGTGTGATGTGGTGTGGACTATGGATAGGACGGGTAGACACGGCATGAGATCTTCGCTGGGACTCGGTCCTTCTGGGTAGACACGGCTTGAGTTCTTCGCTATGACCCCGATTTGGTTATTAAGTGGAAGTCCGAGCTGAGTTCTTCGCTGTCACAGGTTGGATTTAAGAGAGCTGTATAGGAGATCAGCTCCCATATATTATGATTGATATTACTGGGTGTGTGAGTGCTCCAAATTACCTTTTTGCTGTTATGATGTGAATTTGTTGTTGATATTGCATTTCACTTTACAGGATGCATTAGCTTTAGATAGTTATAGAGATTATGGTTAAAATTGATATTTTACTCTCTGAGTCGAACGCTCACTCCTGTTTAATATTTTTCCAAGCCACAGGAGGATATTTTTGAGGTTAACCTGTTTTTCTCCCTCGCAGGTCATCTATTTATGTTTGTGTAATTTTATAAACTTCTAGAATTTTCCCATGTGTTAGAAATATTCATTTGAATTGGGTTTGTAATATAAATTGTTATTTTGGACCTGTAAACTTATTATTCTATGCATGTTGATGGACTGGATGAGGGAGCAGAGCTCCCATTTATTTTATGTTGTTATGAGTATGTGGAGGGTGAGCTGAGCTCCCCAATTGATATATATTGTGTTTACAGGTCGGGTGAGTCAAAAACTCCCCATTGAAAGGTCCATTTTATGGTCGGACTCTGTCCGGTTGAATTCTTGAAATTGAGCCCAAATGGGCCTTAGAGTTGGGTTAATGAATAGTTAGGCTTACTACGGGTCTCGGGGGCTTTAGACTAGCCCAGGTCCTAGTGCCGGTCCGGCCCATAGGTTGGGTCGTGACAAATGTGGTATCAGAGCTTAGGCTCCAGATTCATAGGGAAAAATTGTCTAAGTGTTGGGAAGAGTTTACTAGGAGTCACATGCGGAAAACTGGGTCCACATTTGTCTTGCATTGTCTTCTTTGCTTTTAGTTTCTGCTTCATATATTGTGTGTAAATATAAGTCTATAGAGCTGTGTAACATGCTGTTTTGAATTTTGTGGGCTAATGCTGCTGAATTTCAGGAAAATGCGTAGAAGCAGGAGACCTGCCACTGCACCAGAACCAAATGTGCCTGACGATGTGTCGGCACAGGATGAGGCGCCTGCCCCGAGGAGGTGGGGTAGGAGGCCAAGAGCTGCTCAAGTAGAAGAGCAGCTGTCACCAGTTCAGGACCAGTCTTTTATGGCACAGGGTCCCCTGGACCAAATGGCAGCTACTCTAGCTGGGTTGCAGAGGACCATCGACATGATGGCGCAGTATATGGTCCACCCTCCACAGCAGCAGCAGTCCACCGCACCAAGAGGGGAACCTTACAAACAGATAATCAATTTCAAGAAGTTGGTGCCTGGTACTTATGATGTATCAGACGATGCATATCGGTTTTTGGATTCCTGTAGACAGGCAAGAACCGAATTGCAGTTGACTGATAGAAGACTTGTAGAGT